>NW_028318216.1:3014583-3316041 GCF_062004578.1 Staurois parvus
CAGACCGGGGTGGTCCAAATATACTGGATACAAATGGAGAAACAGAAAAAGGGCGCACCGAACTAGTGCATTATCGTTTAAAATTTATTGAACAAAATAGGTATCATACTCACAATGGACATAACAACACAGGCATGTCAAACTGAACAAGAGAACAAGATGTATGATCCAAACAACATCTGAGTCCATACGATGGAACCCTGGATGACCAACTGGCTAACGCGTTTCAAGGACACAACCTCTTCCTCAGAGCCAACCTCGTGTGGACTCAGATGTTGTTTGGATCATACATCTTGTTCAGTTTGACATGCCTGTGTTATGTCCATTGTGAGTATGATACCTATTTTGTTTCTTCAATAAATTATTTTAAACGATAAAACGCACTAGGTTGGTACGCCCTTTTTCTGTTTCTCCATTTGTGTCCAATCATATCCCTTATGAAGCCATGTGACCCGGTGGCGCAACGCGTAGGGGAGGGGCTCCGACGTCACGTTTGTCGGGTTTTCACGGCGAGTACAGGAAGTGTGCAGAGCACACACAGAGGCTTTTCTTACCAAAGGCGCATTTTAAATTCATATTATGTGAGTGGGATTATACAGCTTAGAAATAAAAAATTAAAAAAAAAAAAAAAAAGGATAAGGCACTATGTTTTGCTTCTTTTCTGATATTACTTATGTGGAGTACTGGAGGGGACATAAGGAGGAATAGACCCCTGGGAGGTGAGGAGGAATCCATCCATAACCATTACAGGGAGCAGCACACTGGAGAGACACCAGGTGGATAAATTAGATTACAACGCTAAATTATCTGAGAAGGATTTCTGGCGCATGAGCATTTCATTTAAGACAAAAAGCTATTTTAGCCTAAATATTAATTAGGCTAAAAAGGAGGTGAGCGCATAAAAGAGCATTACTGATCCACTCATTGTAGCAGGTCCTTTTGAACCAATATTCAGGGAGCACTCTTTATACATATTTATGGACACATTATTATATGAATTTCCTATTATATTGGTTTATGCTTATTTCCCTATATATTGATTTGGTCAATACTTATAGTTTTTTCACTTTTTGATGATTTTTTAATCAGTATTTTTGATATATCATGGATTTAAGGACAAAGATTAATGTTTCATCTTTCCTTCACTAAACACTATGTCCAGCACCAGGGATCGTTCGATGGTTTCTCAGGTAAGGCTGAGAACTACCGAGTAGCGGCTGGTGGCGAGGTTTTTTCGGCACCTGTAATCTGTACTTTTTTTCCCCATATCGGCTGAAAGGGGTGTTTTCGGCCGAATCGTTTTGGTGCATCCCTAATATATATCTCAATATCATACTGGATATCTATACTGATATGGACTGGGTAACGTGTTAGGAATGTAAGGATGCGCGCGCACACACACACACACTTGCCAAAAGTATTGGGACGCCTGCCTTCACACACACATGAACTTGAATGGCATCCCAGACGTAGTCCGTAGGGTTCAATAATGAGTTGGCCCACCCTTTGCAGCGATAACAGCTTCCACTCTTCTGGGTTTAGGAGTGTGTCAATGGGAATGTTTGACCATTATTCCAGCAGCGCATTTGTGAGGTCAGGCACCGATGTTGGATGAAAAGATCTGGCTCGCCGTCTCTGCTCTAATTCATCCCAAAGGTGTTCTATCAGGCTGAGGTCAGGACTCTGCAAGTTTCTCCATCCCAAACTCGCTCATCCATGTCTTATGGACCTTGCTTTGTGCACTGGTGCGCAGTCATGTTGGAACTGGAAGGGGCCATCCCCAAACTATTCCCACAAAGTTGGGAGCATAAAATTGTCCAAAATGTCTCGGTATGCTGACGGCTTAAGAGCTCCCTTCACTGGAACAAAGGGGCTAAGCCGAACACCTAAAAAAAAAAAAAAAACCACCCCAAACCATAATCCCCACTCCACCAAACTTTACAGTTGGCACAATGCAGTCAGGCAAGTACCGTTCTCCTGGCAACTGCCAAACCCAGACACGTCCATTGGAAAAAGCAAAATTGGTCACTCCAGAACACACATGAAGATTGGAGGTATGTAGGTATTGACTTTGCAGACGTCTGCGCACTGTGTGCTTCAGCATGCGCTGGCCCCGCTTTGTCATTTTATGTGGCCTGCCACTTCGTGGCTGAGTTGATGCTGTTCCCAGTTGCCTCCACTTCGTTATAATACCACTAATGGTTGTCTGTGGAATATTTAATAGCAAGGAAATTTCACAGGTGGACTTATTGCACAGGTGGCAACCTATCACCTAATTGAATTCACTGAGCTCCTGAGAGCGACCCATTCTTCCACAAATGTTTGTAGAAGCAGTCTGCATGCCTTGGTGCTTGATTTTATACACCTGTGGTCATGGAGGTGATTGGAACACCTGAATCCAATGTTTGGGAGAGGGGTCCCAAATCATTTGGCAATTTAATCTGTATGTGTGATAGAGATATATATATATATATATATATATAAAAATTTTATTTTAAACCTGTCCATTTTGGTTTTCAGCCAAGTGTATTCTGCATTTTCCGTTTCGGTCCAGAATTTTCATTTCGGTGTACCACTATTAATTTTACTGTCAAACACTCTCATTAGGATAAAGTCAATTCAGCATCTCAGCCATCTGCCATTTACATCATCTCTATTTAAGTGCAGACTGGCATTTATGCACAAGAACTGTTAAATAATGCTAACACATATTTACAGCAAATCTACAGATTCAAATCTCTCAGAAACTCATTTGTAATCCTTGGTTAATTATGCAGGCAGAGATTTTCTTAAGAGGTGATCAATTCTTAATCTCACTGGTCTAGACCTCATCATCTATGGTCAGAACTAGCCAAACACAGGCTTGAGGTCCTGTCACACCAAACAGCCATAAATAACAGAGACATCCTGTGAAACTATCTTGAAAATGGTAGTATCAGAGGCATCTATGTAAATGACATCCAGCCTGTCATCTGATGAGCCCAAGCTTACACTGTGTCAGGAAATACTAAAAAGATAATGGAAATCTGAATTATTTATCAAAGCAGTACACAACACTACACACATTCCACCCCTAGACTAGAAGGATTTAGTCAAGATCTTAACTACTGGTCCCATCACAAAAAAGATACACAACACAAGATTTAGGGCTTATATTTGCAGGTTTACAAACAACTAAACTAAGAGTTAAAGGAGTGATAGATGCCATAGAGAACAGTCAGGCAGATGACACCATCTCTGCTTAAAAATTTGGACATCACTAAACAAACAAGAATAAATAGAAAATAAATCAAAATTGCAGCGCTATTAAAAATAACTAAATAAATAGAATTTAACAGTCAGGATTTGAACTCACCATCTTGGCCGATCAAATAAAAAATAAAAAAATAATCATAACCAAAAGAAGACCAGCAGAAGATAGCTGTGGCTGGCAAGGGACCACATTGCTGGAGTGGAGTGCAATTCCACTTTAAGGTGGTCATACTCTACACCAGGGGTCTCCAAACTTTCTAAACAAAAAGGGCCAGTTACCTGTCCTTAACACTTTAGGGGGGCCGGACTGTGGACATTGGGAGCAGAAAAGGTCCTGGTGTCAGTAGGGGGGAAAAAAAAAAAAAACAATGCACCTTTTTTTGAGTGGGAGGAATTGTGCCCCATCATTGGTGTGAGTTGGAGGAATTGTGTCCCTTCTCTGATGTCATTGGGCCCCCCTTTCCTTGTTGGAGTCACTAGGAGAAACTGTGCTCCATTGTTGGTATCATTAGGAGGAATTGTGCCCCATCATTGGTGTCACTGGAAGGAATTGTTCCCCTTAGTTAGTGTCAGTGAGGGGAATTATGCCTTATTGTTGGCATCAGTGGATGAAATAGTGCCCCAAGGGCCGGATAAAAGCAAGCAAATGGCAGCATCCGGCCCCTGGGCCACAGTTTGGAGACCACTACTCTACACCATGTGTCAAACACAAGGTCTGTGGGCCAAGTCTGGCCTGCCAGGCCATTTCATGTGGCTCACACACTGCTTCTGCAGCTGCCCCCCTTGTCTCCACCCCCACCTTGTCTAAGCAGTCAGCATGGAGGATGACAGAACTGCTCTGCCAGATCCTGTGCTTCTCCATGCAGCCACAGAGAAGTTCGCCTGAGCGCAGAATTGGGGGGAAAAAAAACATAATTCATATGCAAATAATTTTGCAATGCTTTGTACCAGAATCAAAATTTTAGTGTCATTTTAAACAGGACATATTACAGAATAAAATGTACCACTATTTTTAAACTGAAGCTGCTAAAAAACAAAAAAAAAACAAAAAAAAAAACATTGCTGGCTGCAAACAGGGGCGTGGACATTTTTTTTTGTCCTGACAAAAAAAAAAAAAAAAAAAAAAATGTTTTCAACCACAATCATATTTAAATCTGAGGTGCTTTTAGGAACGTCTGGGGCTTTTCAAAACTAAAGTGGCTTTATGGCGACTTTTAATGTTTTTAACATTGCGCTTTTTATCTTCTACTCCCCTCCCTGCGTGTCTCCAGCAACCCACCTGGGAACAAGCAGGGAGGGGAGAGACCTTGTAGTGTAATGAGCACCGATTGGATGCTCATCCGGAAAGGGGAGTGTTGAGCTCTGAACACACAGCAGAAGCATCTGCTGAGCTAGTAAGTAAGGCGTGGGCCCCAATGAGAGGGATAAAAAATAAATAAATAAATAATCACACCTTTATTTCTTCAGGTTACCCTCACATGGAAGCCCTTGAGTGCTCAGTACTAGCGCCTGCCGAGCAACCAAATCAAGCTCCGGTGTCCTCTCCGTTAGGCCCCGTTCACACCTGTGTTATTCTGTCCCCAATCTCAAAATGCATGTTCAGGTGTCATTTTTAATGGCACCTAAAACGTTGTACGGTTTTGCCGCAATTTACTGCACGGCAATCTCAGCAAAATCGCAATTCATGAAGCTTGATGCCCAAAAAGGAACAGGAGCTTCTTTTGGGCAACAGCTACACGCAAAGTGATTTCTCAAGTGACAATAGCTGTTAAATCCAAAATTGTGTCCCGTTGACTTCAGCAGGGCAGATGTCCACAAAAAAAAAAAAAAATTCCACCTACCCAGCGCTAGGAACCTCATGTCATTGGGGATGTAAATTGTGCATCCCTGCTGCAAGAAAATATAAAGGAAAAAAAAAAACCCACCACCTTAAGTTATTGCAGAATAAACAGGCCCATAGCATAAAAGTAAAAATATATCTGGTCTATAGCACATGAACAAGTGTAAGAGGCAAAGTGGTTAAAGTGACCGTAAAGGCTTTTTTTTTTTTTTTAAATGGAAAACAAAAAAAACAAGCTATACTTACCTGCTCTGTGCAATGCTATTGTACAATGTGGTCCCCAACTCCTCTTCTGGACTCCCTCCCCCCCCCCCCTGTGGCGCTCTCCCCTTCTCCTGGTTGCCTCCAAAGAAAGCTGGCAGCTCATTCGGGCATGCTCCCGAGCTTGCTGTGTGTCTATGGAAGTGGGCACACACCTGAGCTGGGTTGTGTATGTCTATGCAAGTAGCTCATCTGCACTGAGCTCCTGCTGCTCTGTCTCCTGTGAGAAGAGGAGATGGGACAGCTATGGATTATGGGAACACTCAGGTAAGTGTTCTGGGAAAGGGGGAAAATAGGCACTGGAGTGTTTTTTTTGTTGTTTTTTTTTAAACTTTAAAACTGTAGTAAACTCTGGCAAAAATAAAACAACCATCCTGCAAGTAAAAGGAATAATGTGCTATTATTCATTGCATACTAGCACATTATGAAAGACGTACCTTAAAATGAAGTCCTCCAGCAGCACACGGTCACCTCTGACAGGGCTTCCATCTTCACCTGGTCTTCCTTCCATGTTCATAGGTTCTACCCATTTGAATAGCTGGGCCGCAACAAAGTCACTCCCGCGGCACAGAGCTCTGAAAGGATGGCATGAGTATGCGGTCCCTTCAGAGCACATGCACCGGTGACGTCACCAACTGCAGAAACAGTGAATATCTCCTAAACGTGTGTTCCTTGTACCTGCATGCAAGCTTTAATACAAGCTGACCTGTACACACAAGTGTCGAAGCAGTGCTTGCTACCATTTTAATGCAGGGAATGCATTAAAGCAGAGCTCCACCCAAAAGGGGAAGTTTCGCTTTAAGTTTTTGTCCCCCACTAAGGACTGGCACCTTTGGGGAGCAAGTACTCAAATTTTAGCTAAGGCAACAGGTCCCAGAAGACTACGGACAATTCACAAAACAAAGAGCTACTCGCGCATGTGCAGTGGACACCCGGCTGTGAAGCTGCAAGCAGTCACAGCCGGGAGCCCACACTGAAGATGCCAGCAACAGGGAGAGAAGACAGCCAGCGAAACCAGCGGTAGTGAGGACATCGCTGGACTGAGGGACAGGTAAGTGTCTGTACTTTAAAAGTCAGCAGCTACAGTTTTTGTTTGATTTGTTCAACATACTCCGCTTTAAGGAAAAAACCCTTAGACTTTAGAACCACTTTAAGATTTACTAAAACTATGTAAAAGGAAGACAAACCTTAATCCATTTATTATGAATCAAGACACATCTTTACACTGTATGTTGTTGGTAAATCTAAATAAGATTGCACAAATAAATGATATAGTGTATTGCCAGCTTTATAGTTATAGACTTTGTATATTGTCTCCTAACACAGGCTACTGACCAAAAGGTGAAAGAGCAGCAGCAATCCAAAGAGGTCACCCCTTTTGCTCTCTTACCCTATTTTGTCAATATATTTATATGCAACACACCTGAAATATCTGCAAAAAAGCTTCAAAAAAACAAACAAAAAAAAACTACTCCGCACTGTAAGCTGTCAAAGGGGAAGCGGTCAATGTGATCTCCAGCAGTGAGAGGTGCAATGTGTGTTTTAGTGCATCACGTGGCTTACTATTTTTGCTTTATTTGAAGCATCAAAAAGTGGCACTCCATTCCTCAGCAAAGCAGCATGATGTGTTGCACTGCAGTGCAAGTTGTAATCCTGTGTGGTGCAGAAAAATGCAGACATGCTGTGAACGGGGCACATAGAAAACAATTGTTTTTATTGACCTTAGCAGAAATCTGTGTTATCCAGTGCGAAAAAATGCTGGTTACCATACCAAGGCTGGATTTACACTACCCACAGGGGGGGAAAAAAAAAAAAAAAAAAAACCCTTCCATTTTTCTTTGCTAGTATCTGGGAAGGTTTTGCAGGGACAGTGCCTTGCATTTTTACAACACAAGGCACCGTTTTTCCCTTTTTTTGTTTTCGTAATAGAAATTTTGAGCTGCAATGCACGGTGCAACAGAAAGCTAGGGAGTTGTGCAGAAAAATGCAGACATGTTGCAGTATTCCCCACCAGTCTGCCCCCTGGCTGACCGCTGCATTGAAGTTTGAGCAGAACACACAGAAAACCAATGTTTCTGTATGCCCTTACAGAGATCTACATTTTTCTTCTACATAAAAACATAGCTTTCTGCACAAGTGGGAACCTGCCCTCAAAAATCACTAGGCACTTGCTCTGCTCAGGTGAGAGTGCAGGCTAAAAAGGGTACCGAATTGGGCAAGCTCAGGGTACATACTCAGCACTCTGCTCGTATTCTGGAATGAACACCCATGTGCAGGGGTTGGCTGAAGACCCACCACCCAAATAAAGAGAAGACAAGATGTTGGCATCAGTGAGGGAGCTTGTAGACATCGGATCATTGGAGCAGAAGTGAATACTTGTGGCTCTTTTACACCAGATGCAGTTTAACAGGTTTTTAAATGTAGCACAAAAAATATATGTATTTCAAAAAGCTTACACCACTGTAGTGCTTTCATGTGTGAAACAAAATACAGCAGGCTGCATTTTTTCATGTGTAAATGTACCGATATGCACACAATTGCACTGCAGACACAAGTAAATGCAACTCCGTAAAAAAAGAATAATAACCTAGAAAGTACACCGCAAGTGCTCAACATTTTACAAACGCATGTAAACTGCACACTGATCGCAGAGGTTGCAATGTAGAGGAGCCCCAAGTTGCACTTTAACACAAGCACAATCTCCAGAATCAGCTTTACTGGCCATGCAGAATACATGTACAGGCATACAAGAAATCTGTCTCTGGTTAAAAGTTTGAACATTTGATCAAATAATGATCATAAAAATAAAGTACAGAGACATGGCTTCATGAGACATCAGACATTTATAGACACCCACTGATTTGTACAGCCATGGAGCCCGAGGACAACTGGAGAGACACGAGCCAAGTCCATCCACAATTCAGCAGAAGGCTGGAGTGATTTTATAATAACAGGATAAAATCAGAAGAGCTCAATCAGTGATCTACTCTTGACCCATCTACAGTACAGGTAAAGTCATTGTTGTCCTGGAAAGGTTTCCAGATCACACATTTTGCTACAGCTGTATTCACACTACAGGAGTGCGTGAATGCTTGTAGTGCCATCCATCGTGAATGCTTGTAGTGCCATCCATCGTGAATGCTTGTAGTGCCATTCATTGTTAATGCCAGTCCAAATGCAGCAAGCTTTTTTTGCAAATAGCAGAATGATAAAAATATGCGAAGCTCGGTGCTCAGAAAAGTGTAGGAGCCTCTTATGTATGTGATTCTCTTACTACAGTTTTCAGGTTTAACTTGAGCTATGCAACTATTTGTTTACTGTATCCAAATGTAAGCTCATGTTTCAATCATTTCCAGCTCCTGGGTACACTGTTTAAGGTTTCTCATGTTTATTCACCTGCCAAGCCAACTTTTTATGTTCAATTTAATAGCTATAATGTACAGCACTGAGCAAACCTTTCTGGCGCTATATAAATAATGTATAATAATAATAATAATAATAATAAAATATTTTGGTACCAGAAAAAGATGCAGGAGCTGATTGGCTGAGTTTATCATCTGTAGGGGAACCTGATGAATTGAATGGGCTGCTCTATACATGTAGCATGTGAACCCCTTCCCCTATAATAAAAAACACACACGGGTTGATTTACTAAAACTGCGTGGTGCAAAATCTGGTGCAGCTCTGGACAGAAACTGATCAGCTGCCAATGCTTAATTGCACAAGCTGGAATTAGAAGCCGATTGGATACCATGCGCAGCTGCACCAGATTTTGCATACTCCGGTTTAGCAAGGCAACCCTATGATGTTGTATGTGAATGGGACCCAAGGCTAGCAATACTTTTTTTTTTCCCTTTTTCTTATATGCTTCCGTCAGCCTATGACAAAAACAGATTCCCCCATCCACACATACAGGCTGATCCACTGTTAGAATACACTGATCAGCAGCTGCGAGCCACTGACTGACAAATGTTTTCCAACAGTCCTGTTCGACAGCCATAAATTGATCAGAATTTGGCAGGTCCCTGCTGAACCAGCAGAATTTTGATCCATCGGTGGGCAGCTTAATGAATATGTAAACCCTCACCTTGTAAAATAACAAATTCTGTTTAAAATAGAAATGAAAGACAAAACATTTGTGTATAGATAGAAAAGCCATTATAAATACCTTTTTTATTAAACACACACATATGCAGTGTGGAAGAGGTTGCAATCCCAGTGCGTTTACCTGCACCGGATCACATTTAAAAAAAAATAAATAAAAAAATATCACCATCCGGAACCAGTGCCACTCAAAAAAAGGTGCCTGCATGTTTTTTTTGTGCTATGCAGGGTGATTTGAGCCCATAGGCCCCAGCACAGCTAGAGAACTGACCAAGCTGTGCTATCATGCCTAGTGCGGTCAGTTTTTAATAGGAAAGCAGAAGGACTGGCAGGAACACCAGGGATCTCACACAAAGAGAACAGGATACTTATTCATACAAGTACATGGTATAGCAAGTCGATATCAGGAATATGAAATGTTGGGTTTACATATTCTTTAAAAGGAGAAGTATGGCCAAAGCCCTTTTAGCTGTGAGTCACAGGAGGACACATTGTTCTGCACTCCTGTGACTGGTTTTCACCTAACAGCGGGCTAAAGTCTGCTGTCAGCTGACATCACTGAGCCTCTTCAGACTCTGGAGAGATTACGACTTTAAGGCCACTTTCACATGGGAGTTCTGTATGTCCATTTTACATCTGTCCGTTTACAGATGAAAAACAGACACCCATGCATTTCTATGGAGTAGAGGATGTAAATGGATGATCATCTGTTTACATCCATTTTTTTGAACGGAAGAAAACCCTACTTTTTCTTCCGTTAAAAAAAAACAAAAACGGAACGGACAGAAAATGGATTAAAAAACGGATGTAAACTAATCAGTTTTTTCCTGGAAAAAAGAAGACTGAACTGATGAAAAGAAATGGAACGCCCATGTGAAAGGGGCCTAAAGTGGTTCTTTGCCCTGTTTGAATAAAAATCAAAGTCAACAGCTACAAATCCTGTATCTGCTGACTTACACAAAAAAAAAAACCCACAACAACAACCACCACCACCACCACACACACACTTACCTGTCCAGGGATCCAGCACTGTCCTCACCCTGGCTGGATCTTCACCACCAGTCTTTGGGTCCCCGGCATATTAAGTGCCAGTTCACATATATGTGGGTTAGATGCAGTTTGAACTGCACCCAATCTGCATGACGTGAAAAAACATTGCTTCCTATGGTGCCTGTTCACATATGTCCGGTGTACTGGCGGTGCAGATTCAGTGCGGTTTGAAAAAGAGTCATGTCCGATTTCTGAGCAGTGCCTTCAGGTGCGGATTACAGGCTATTGACCTCTATGGGAACCACATATGCGTGAACAGGATAATCCCGAGAGCTAATCCTGTCCTGAACCTGATGTAAACATGAAATGAACTGCTGAACAACTACGGTATCAATTAGCTGTGATCAGACGTGTGGTGCGGATTGAAGCTCTGGTTTCCCAGCTAACTGACACAGTAGCTGTTCAGCAGTCCAGGTCAGGATCACGTCAGGTTCAGTACAGGATCAGCTCACAATCTTATCTTGTTCACACATGTGGTTTAGAAATGGTTACCATAGAAGTCAATAGCCTGTAATCTACACCTGAACCGAACTGCTCAAAAATCAGACAGGACTCTTTTTTAAAAACGCACTAAATCTGCACCGCACATATGTGAACAAGCACCACAGGAAGCAATGTTTTTTCACGTTATGCGGATTGGATGCAGTTCAAACTGCATCCAACCCACATATATGTAAACGGAGACTGAAACCTGCGCTTCAAACCGCACTGCACATGTGTGAATCGGCTCTAACTGGACAGCCGGCTGTGATTCCTTGCAGCTTCATAGCAAGCTTCCCACTGTTGATGCCCAAGCCGTGCTGCACTTTGTGACAAGTCCCAAAAGATTTAAGGGGGATGATGCAACAATCTGGCTAGAAGTGGGAGCAGGTCCCTGCCAAAACCTGGTACCCCCAATAGAAAAAAGTGCTAAAAATAGAAAAGAAGAGGCAGGATGGAAGGCAAAACTTTGCATTTAGGGCAAAGTTCGGCTTTAAAGTCGTGATAAACCCAGACCAGCAGCTAGATCAGCCCCTCTACAGCCTGGCGATCCAGTGAGCTCTGGAGGAGCAGAACAGAGAGCCAGTGACTGGCAGTCCCCAGCTCTCTGAAGACCATGAACAGAGTGATCAGCGGTCTTTGATTGCTCAGTTCTTGGTCTTAGAGGTGGCAGGACACAGATGCAGCCTCCACCTAGGTTGAGAGTAGAATTGTTTTGTTTTTTAATTCCTCAACTTCTCTGAAGAATGGAGCAGCTGTGCATGGCAACCAATCAGCTTCCAGCTTTGATTATCAAAGCTGAAGTGAACAGGCAGAAGCTAGGTGCTGATTGGTCAGCATGCTCCAGAGCAGGATGTGATGAGTAGAGTGAGAGCCGGGAGCAGAGTCCCTCCAGTGTGTACGATGTGTCCTATCATCGTCCGAGATAGAAGAAGGTTCGGGGCTCCTCGTCCAATGCTGATCAGGACTTCGGAGGCTTTCCATTCCATGGGATCGATCCCAGAATGATGTGATGGGGAGGACTGTATACTGAACACACCATAGACACATGGACACCCTCACCCGCTCCGGGTCACCTACCTGTGTGCCGGGTCACCTTCTCCTCGTTCTGTCCCGGACAAGCCATGAACAAGGAAGGGGCACAGGAAGGAACGTCTTGTCGGTGCACTCCGGTCACCACACCAGCCCTCTACGGCTACTCCGGGTCCTCAACTCCAAGGCAGAGCCCGCGACATGTCGCCTATTCCCGACACCCCACCACAACTTCTCCCCCCAGCCCCCCTCCTCGCTCTCTTCTTCTGACCGTTGCTTTCAACGTTCCATCCGGTCGCGAGATCCCTCAACCTTCGGCTACTTCCGGAAAACTTCCGAACTGACTTCGATGCCAGTGAAGAGAAGAGATGCAGCGTCCCTATAACCCCGCCCAGCGAGCTACGTCACGAGGAAGAGGCGTGGAAGCTGGGAGCTCGCTGGCTGCTAGTTGGGTGCCTGGCTCCTCCCAGGATACGCCCACTTAGGGGCTCGCGGCGTTCTTTAGAAGTTTGCTGGTATGAGGTGGACGGTGATATGTGATCGAAAAAGATCGGCCGATCACCCGTAGTGTAGTCCGAGGACTCGCCGCCATGAGAGGGCATGCTTTGTACAGCTGGTGATCATACAACCCGTCTGTTCAATGGCTTCCGCATTAGGAGACAAAGACATGTCCTGGCCGCTGGCCCTGCTTTCAGTTTCGTGTACTACTTAACCACTTCAATACCGGGAACCTTCACCCCCTTCCTGCCCAGGCCAATGTTCCCCTTTCAGCGCTCTCGCACTTTGAATGACAATTGCGCGGTCATGCAACACTGTACCCAAACTATTATTATACAGGATTTATATAGCGCCAACAGTTTGCTCAGCGCTTTACAATATAACTGGAGACAATACAGTTCAATACAAGAGGGATAGGAGGGCCTGATCCTTGGAGCTTACAATCTAAGAGGGAGGGGCTAGTGGTACAAAAGGTAATAACTGTGGGGGATGGACATGTAGGAGGAATAGAAGATTCCATTATTAGCTGAAGGCAGGATAGTCTTTCTTGAAGAGATAGGTTTTCAGAGATCGCCTAAAAGTGAGCAGAGTAGGCGATAGTCTGATAAATTGGGGGTAGAGAGTTCCAGAGGATGGGGTAGGCTCTGAAGAAGTCCTGGAGACAAGCATGGGAGATCGAGACAAGGGAGCTAGAGAGCAGGAGGTTGTGGGAGGCGCCGGGAGGACGGTTTGGGTGATATTTGGAGACAAGATGACATTTTAACACACAAATAGCTCTTGGTATTAATCACAACCCAGACAGCAAGCAATTCAGCTGCAAGTTTGAAATGACTTGCTAAGCTATTGTTAGACTTGCCAGGCTTCACAAGATTGTCGCACAATTGCAGCAAGTCTGCATTGCATGACTCCAGATCAACTTTCTTTGCAAACATTCTGCAAGTTGTTCTGATTGGGTTATGAGACTTGCGAGGCTCATGCTGTAGACTCATCACGGCAACATTGCTCTTGCTAGAGACTTGCTACACACATTTGCTACAAATTGAAAAAGTGTCAACTAGAACTTGTGCTTCAAGTGCTCTGCAAGTGTACACCTTGCCAGTGAAAATGTGCAGCAAGTTAACAAGACTAATGCTGGCCATACACTATACAATCTTCTGTCCAATTTCCTTTAGATTTACCTTCAACTATGTAGTGCAAGGGCCTGCCTAATTGGATACAATTGGAAATGTTTAGGTTTGACCTCATATTATATGGTTTTTGGTAAATCTAAAGCAAAATTCTCAAGAAAATTGTATAATGTATGGCCAGCCTTACTACTCAACACTGCCACACATTTTTAGCAAGTTATCCTTGCTATCTGGGAACTGGGGGTTTATTTTTTGCTAAACAAATAAAAAAAGACCAAAAATGTAGAAAAAAAGTTTTTCTTTGTTTCTAGTATAAAATTTTGCAAACAGGTAATTTTTCTCCTTCACTGATGAGGCTGCACTGATAGACGGTATTGATTATACGGCACTGATGAGGCTGCACTGATAGACGGCACTGATGAGGCTGCACTGATAGACGGTATTGATTAGACGGCACTGATGAGGCTGCACTGATAGACGGCACTGATGAGGCTGCACTGATAGACGGCACTGATGAGGCTGCACTGATAGATGGCACTGATGAGGCTGCACTGATAGACGGTATTGATTATACGGCACTGATGAGGCTGCACTGATAGACGGCACTGATGAGGCTGCACTGATGAGGGGGCACTGATAAACGGTATTGATTAGACGGCACTGATAGACGGTATTGATTAGACGGCACTGATAGATGGTATTGATTAGACGGCACTGATAGACGGTATTGATTAGATGGCACTGATGAGGCTGCGCTGATGAAACTGCACTGATAGACGGCACTGATGAGGCTGCACTGATAGACGGCACTGCTGTGCGCTAATGAGGCAGCACTGATAGGTGGCACTGATGTGTGCTCATGAGGCTGCACTGATAGATGGTACTGACGTGAGCTGATGATGCTGCACTGATAGACAGCACTGATGAGGTGGCACTGATGTGAGCTGATGAGGCGGCACTGATGGGCAATGATGAGGCTGCACTGAAGGGCACGAATAGGCAGCACTGATAGGTGGCACTGACTGGCAACACTGATGGGCACTGATTGGCAGGACTGTTGGGGCTGCAATGATAATCAGTGTAGATGTTCTCTTTCACACTTTCAGGTTATCAGCAGTATTTTCCTCACACTGTAACAGCAAGAGGTAAGTACTGCCAAAAAACTGGATTGACACAGCTGATCACGTGGTAAAAGGCTGCTGTGATTGGCCCGTCACCGTGATTTATGATCAGCTGTGTCCAAAGGATACAGTGAGTGCCAGGTGTGCATCGCAGTGGGTGCGTGGGGGGCCTAGCTCTGGGAGGACGTCAATAGACGCCCTCCCAGAACATGACGATCACGCTGTAGCCGATCGTCCTTTCATTGGCCAGAATAATATTCTAGCCAATGAAAGGCATAGACACCCAAGCACTTGGTACACCTAAGCGCATTTGCAGAGCACAGCTTAGGCATTTTTGAAGCTGCTTTCCTACTGCCAAGAGGAAAGTGTTTAGAAGAGCATGGAGCCTTTAGCTGGGTACACATTTTTTCATTCTACTAGTACAGTGGTGGGCAACCTTTTTTTTCAACTGAGCCAAATCTCGCCAAAACCACGATTGAAATTTATTTTGAGAGCCACATTTTTAAAACTGAAAATACATAGGATGGTACACTGTTTTTAGTTTCAATAAGTTTTTATAGTAATTCATCCCCCATAGTAATTCATCCCCCATATAGTAATTCATCCCCCATATAGTAATTCATCCCCCATAGTAATTCATCCCCCATATAGTAATTCATCCCCCATAGTAATTCATCCCCCATATAGTAATTCATCCCCATATAGTAATTCATCCCCCCTATAGTAATTCATCCCCCATAGTAATTCATCCCCCATATAGTAATTCATCCCCCATAGTAATTCATCCCCCATAGTAATTCATCCCCCATATAGTAATTCATCCCCCATAGTAATCCATCCCCCATATAGTAATTCATCCCCCATAGTAATTCATCCCCCCTATAGTAATTCATCCCCCATATAGTAATTCATCCCCCATAGTAATCCATCCCCCATATAGTAATTCATCCCCCATATAGTAATTCATCCCCCATATTAATTCATCCCTCATATAGTAGTAGTAAGTAAGTAGCAAGTAGTAAGCCAAGTCCCCCCTGTGTCAATTCACTTACCTTTGCTCCGCGCGTTCCTCTTGCCGTGTTCCCGCGCCGTTCCAGTCTTCAGGGCGGACTGTAAGAGGAGCCTAGCTCCTCTCACGTTCGTCACGCTGCTCCGCCTACACACATCCTGACAGCCAATCACTGGCTATCAGGATGTGAGTGGCAGCGAGACTGGCCAATCATTGCATTTGAGCGCGCTGCCCTGGCTGTTTTTTTTTTGGATCATGCTGCAGAGTCCCTGCCGCCCAAGAGGAAGGAGGGGAGCGGGCGCCCGGCACACAAGAGCCGCATTAAAGCGTGTAAAGAGCCGCATGTGGCTCGCGAGCCGCGGCTTGCCGACCACTGTACTAGTAGGTCCAATGAAAAAAAAACTCACAGGTCCCCACATTCACAGAAAGAATGTAGATGCAGGGAGCTCCCCCACTGTGCTATTGTATTCTGACAGCAGGGACTTCCCCCCGCCCATCAAATGACACAGATCAGCAATGCAGGCATTGGCTGCAGAAGCTGATTGAATGCTGGTTTTCCTGCAGGACCATTCAACAGAGGACGGTCTAACAATCGGTTTCTGTTGAACACAGGGCTATTGATGGATCAAAAATTGTCTGGTCCCTGCTGAACTGACGAAATTTCGGTCTGTGTGTACCCAGCTTTAGACTAGCAGACTTAGATGGACTTAACGAATTAAAGAGGAACTCCAGCTAACACTTCTCTAAGTGGTATTAAACTTAACATTTATTTAACCACTTGCCCTCCAGAGGATTTACCCCCCTTCATGACCAGGCCATTTTTTGCAATACGGCGCTGCGTTACTTTAACTGACAATTGCACGGTCATGCAACGCTGCACCCAAATTAAATTTATGTCCTTTTTCTCCCACAAATAGAGCTTTCTTTCAGTGGTCTTTGATCACCTCTGCATTTTTATTTTTTGCGCTATAAACAAAAAAAATCGACAATTTTGAAAAAAAAAACAATATTTTTGATTTTTTTGCTATAAAACACATCCAGTTAAAAAAATACATTTCTTCATACATTTAGGGCAAAATGTATTCTGCTCCATGTCTTTGCTACAAAAAAATCCCAATACGTGTAAAGTAATTGGTTTACGTGAAAGTTATAGTCTTTACAAATGGCGGTATAGATGCTGGAATTTTTATTTTTTTACACTAGTAATGGCGGAGATCAGGGACTTAAAGCGGGACTGCGGCGGGCATTCTGACACTGGGGGCGAACTGACTAACTGCCACTGACATGCTAATGACACTAATACAGTGATAAGTGCTAATAAAAAGCATTGACACTGTACTAATGATACTGGGCAGGAAGGGGTTAACAGCTGGGCGATCAAATGGTTAGCTGTGTGATGTATTACATGATGTGCTGTGTTTTACTAGGGAGACATGCTGCTGTATATTTCTCTGCTGTACAGAGAAATACACAGCAGCATGTTACTGCTGGCAGGAGAGAGACCTGTGTTGTTTACATACAGGTATTTCCCCTGTCAGTGTTAATTGGCAGTTGCCAGCTGCCAATCTCCAGCCTGGACCCGGTGATTGACATCCGTAGCTGCCAATAGCGGCACGGGTAGGGCAGCACGCATAAGGCCCCTACTAGGAAATACAAATCACGTGTGTATATATATATATATATATATATATACATGAGTTTGCAAGCTCTGCCGCCCTGTAGCAGCATTTCTGCTATAGGATGGTGGGCAACTGGTTAAAAAACTGGCAGGGTGTTTATAACAAAAGACCCCCTCTTGGTCTCCGCTGTCCTACCAGGCACACTAAACCGCACATGCGCAACTCAGGGTACTTTTACGGCACTTGCTCTGTGCCACAATGAAGTAACTCTTGTGTACATGCACAAGATTGACATCATGGTGGCCTGGCCATTCAAGAGGCCAAACACAGCAATCCCAGAAGGAACACCGACGCAGATGGAAGTGCCCAAACACTGAAAGTGCAGTGCTGGAGGGCATCCTTTTGACAGGTAAATCTATCATAATATGATAGTAGGTGGTTCATAGTAGCACAATATGGCATAAACCTGCAGGGGGCCTATTAAAAAAAAATACAGGTAAGCTTATAATGTGGCCTGTAAGTACAATGAATATCTTCTAAACATGCACCGTTTAGGAGATATGCACATTGGCGTGTGTGACAGAACGCGGCGTCCAACTCCTGCCCTTCTCACCAACTCGTGACCAAAGGGTCAGCTGATCTTGCACCGCGCTGTCACTTGCGTAACAATGCCACTTTCAGCTGCACCCTGCACAAAGATTCTCCAACAGTCTGCGAGCGATTGTTACTGGGTCAGGTTAATTACGCAATTAACCCTTCACGCTGCCACCACCTCCTTTTTACAGAGAAGGAGGAAACTCACAAATCTTAGCAGTAACACTATGATATTAGCATTAGCGTTTGTAATACACACTGTCACCACAGACAGGGATATTCAGAGGATTATTACATACAGGAGCACTCTCCAGAAACAGGGATTCTTTATTTTGCATTATAAGCTTTAGGGACAGTTTCAACACTTTTCAAAATAGGATTTATTACCAAAAAGGTAAAAATGGTGCAATTAAAGTATTTACAGAAAATGACGTTATAAAAATATAAAGAGAGCAATATAACAACAAATTTAAAAAAAGGAGTTCAGAAGGCAGAATACTTGCAATGTCCTTGGTTTGAGCAGAGTCCCAATTGTCCGAACAAAAAGGCCGCCTTGGCTCTCAAGTCTGTTAGATGTTTCCTGATTGATGTTAAACGATAGCTGTCTTTTCTCCAGCCTGTCAGTCTTTTTCTATCATATCAAAGGGATGTCGCCTGAGAACAAATGACCAATCATCCAGTTTGGGGATGGGTGTTAAGTGGTAACCAAGGTTATGACCAAATTCCTTTCAATTTAATACTAAGGTCAATAACCGTCAATAGGTACAGGTAGCATCCTAGCAACTGGCAGATTAATATTCAGAATTGTATTTCAAACGCAGGGATACTAAACACAGCGTACCCTTGTCACCCAGGAAGAAAGAGACTGCTTCTTCTCTCTCCTAGGTGCTAATGTAGTCATGTATGGCTTTAAAATGATCTATCCAAATATATACTGAATATTGATGTAGCCAATTTCTGCTGAACTTTATGAATTGTATGAAAAATTTCTCAAGTGGAATGTACGTTTTATGGCACACTCTAGCCCTAATGTCCTAACAGGTCATGACTGGCTGAGTTATTGTTTTACGATCAGGCAGAGGAAAGTGGTTTTCAAAGAAGACTCCTTGAACCAGACTAATTAGCTGTTTACAGCCCTGGAGATTTATCTAGCTGTGTTTTATTTAGGATAAGAGGCCCTTTTGACCTCCATTCAAATTACAGCTATACATTCCATTCAAAAGGGAGGAGGGAGGACAGGAGAGAACATGGCTGAGACCTAACAAGATGGCTGTCAAATACAGCATTCATGTCTCTGTTGCGCACAATCATCACAGCGTGCATTGATGATCTGCATTCAGAGCACACTGTGTGCATCATGGAATGCAGAGCACTGTGTCTCGATGATGACTCCCATGTGCATGTGTGGGAGTGACGTCATTGGAACCTGGTCATGCAAATGGCCGGAGATCAAGAACTCAGAAGGGAGACCAGGCAAAGAGGAGAGTGATGGCAGCACACTGCTGGAGGACTCTTTACATTTTTGTTTTTGGGTTTAATAATGCCTTAAAACCAAAGTCCAGGTTTCCTGTCTCTTTAAATACTTAACAGAGGTAAGTATCTATGCCTTTAGTTCCGCTTTAAGGCCCATCTGCCTTGCTGACTCAATGGTATGTTGTGCCGACAGTAAGAGGTTAAAGTGGAACTAAACCTTCCTATCTGTCACGTACCTTGCTTGTGAGCCTGACGGAAGAGGAAGGCCTCTCATACAGCTCCGACTCGAGGGCCACTGAAGGTGTAACAACAACCATAAGAGCACGGCGGGGTATGAGTGCCTGGTCAGTCCTGTAGTCTGTGCAGGAATTGTTGGCACTTCGCTGGCAGATGGGACGGCTGGACCGGCTGGCAGCAGAGCAGGCTGGTAGCAGGCAGATGTCACAGCAGGACTTGCTGGTAGCAGAGTAGGCAGGCAGTAGGCAGACGTCACAGTGGGACAGGCTAGTAGCAGAGCAGGCAGGAGGCAGACGTCACAATGGGATTGGCTGGTAGCAGAGCAGGCTGGCAGTAGGCAGACGTCACAGCGGGACTGCCTGGTAGCAGAGCAGGCAGGCAGTATGCAGATATCACAGTGGGACTGGCTGGTAGCAGAGCAGGCAGGCAGTAGGCAGATGTCACTGCGGGACTGGCTGGTAGAGCAGGCAGGCAGTAGGCAGACGTCACAGCGGGACTGGCTGGTAGCAAAGCAGGCAGGCAGTAGGCAGACGTCACTGCGGGACTGGCTGGTAGAGCACGCTGGCAGTAGGCAGACGTCACAGGTACTGGCTGGTAGCAGAGCAGGCAGGCAGTAGGCAGATGTCACAGCAGGACTGGCTGGTGGTAGAGTAGGCAGGCAGTAGGCAGACGTCACAGCGGGGCTGGTTGGTGGCAGAGCAGGCTGGTAGCAGAGCAGACGTCACAGCAGGACAGGCTGGTAGCAGAGCATGCAGGCAGTAGGCAGACATCACAGCGGGACTGGCTGGTAGAGCAGGCTGGAAGTTAGCAGAAATCACAGTGGGACTGGCTGGTAGCAGAGCAGGCAGGCAGTAGGCAGACATCACAGCAGGACTGGCTGGTGGCAGGCAGTAGGCAGACGTCACAGCGGGACTGGCTGGTGGCAGAGTAGACAGGCAGTAAGCAGACATCACAGTGGGACTGGCTGGTAGCAGAGCAGGCAGGCAGTAGGCAGACGTCACAGCAGGACTGGCTGGTGGCAGAGCAGGCAGGCAGTAGGCAGACGTCACAGCGGGACTGGCTGGTGGCAGAGTAGGCAGGCAGTAGGCAGACGTCACAGCGGGACTGGCTGGTGGCAGAGTAGACAGGCAGTAGGCAGACATTGCAGTGGGGTTGGTTGGTGGCAGAGCAAGCAGGCAGTAGGCAGACGTCACAGAGCCCTCATCTAATTAGGCTGCTAAAATAAATTTAGTTTTTGACATCACTGTAGTGGGTGGAGAAGTGATTGATTTTTCTTGTCTGTTCAGGGTTTCCTGAACTGAGGGTTTGATTCCCCCCACCTGCCTATGAAAGAAGTTTCCAGAGTATAGGATAGGGAGATTCAAATGATCATTGTGCATATTTATCATGCCACAGCCAATCCCTGGAAGAAGGCATCCAGAAGGTGATAAATGTGCAGGAGACCTAAGGAGAGTGTACTTTTCCGTCCTAGGAAGGTTTCGGTTCTCTAGGGGCTACTGCCCCTGGAGACAGCATCACTGAGCCAAGGATTGCTGCTGGGGCTGAGGGCCTGCAGAAAATTTCCAAAGGATTATATTTGCTGGTGGGCACGGTGTTGACGTCCTGGTCTGGGGAAGATTTTTTTTTATCTCCCTCTTTGAGGATTGACCTGTGAACCATGGGTGGCAAACAGCTCCTGGGACACTGTGAGTGAAGATCTTGCTGTGGACTATTGTGCAAGAAAGGAACAAAGGGGTTTGTTTGCTGAAATGGGAGACTGCAAAATCTGGTGCAGCTCTGCATAGAAACTAATCAGTTTCCAGATTTAAGCCCTGGTTCACACTGCTGCGGTGCGTAATTCGCAGCATTTTCTGTGTGAATTCTGCACCACATCAGAATCGCACGCTGTTCATGCGAAAACCACTTTGGGTGTGTATGTTGTGTTAACAATACCCCGAAAGCAGTCCGCAAAACACGGTGCGATGTACAGAATCGAATCACATACTGTAGGTGTGAATACCCATGCGATCCGATTCTAGTGCGGACCCATAAAAGGGTCCTGCACCTTTTTGGTGTGGTGCTATTAGAGCCATACAAAATGTATGGCTCCAATCGCACTGCACACAAATTGCATGTGATTTACACAGGAATGTGGTGTGGTTCCTCTGCGACTCACATGCAATATATTGCACCGCATATATGTGAACCCAGGCTTACTGCCAAAGACTAATTGAATGAGCTGACGTTAGCAGGCTGATTGGCTACCATGCACAGCTGCACCAGATTCCAGTTTTAGTAAATCTTCCCCTAAGTGCCAGAAGTGGCTATATGGAATGGGGCTGCTACTATAGGATGCTAGATATACTGGCCATTCCCTGCTTCCTCAAGGAAAAGCTGCTATAGAGATTAGTGAGAAGTTTTGCCTCCTATCATTGCTATAGATCATTTTGGAGTATCCTGTGACCCTAAACCCCAATCCTGTTAACGTTCTTCAGCAATAAATGCTAAAAAGACATCCCCTAGACTGAGCCCAAATTGTTGGTATGCATAAGACTGAGCTTGGGTGGCTGGCAGCCTCTGTACTACATTGGGAGACTTAGGTAATTTCTCAGCTCTCCCTCTGAAGGTGAGAGTTACAATTAGTTATATCAGCCCTTTCATGGCTTGATAGTTTAGTTCAGAGCACAAGCAACTGTGACAGTTATCATTTATGGCATGCCTTGGGAAACAGTTAAAGCTATACGTTCATTTCTGCGTTAGGAATATGGTGAGAAGGGATAAAGGAAACAAAAAGCAGTCCAAATAGACATGCATGCTGGAAAGTTTTGTTTTGTTTTGGATGTATTTGTTCATTGAAGAATTTAGTTTCGTCATATTTGTTATGTTGAACGGATTTGTTTGCAGAATTTGTTGCATATCTTTGGCATTTGTTTCATATATTTGTTGGTCAGGGTTGATGCAGTTTTTCCAGAAGATTGCTATATATTCAATATATTATTGAATCGGACGGATTCAAATCAGAAGGATTTGATATTTTCAGATGCTAGTCCAACCCACCAAGAGAAATGCCATGTGCTGATTGGACAATATGGACTGGTGTCATGTGCATCTGAATTAACAGTTGAAACAAAATTTGGATCCATTAGTTATCCAAATCATCGAACAAATTTGAAAATCAAATTAATTTCCCCATGGACCCACACTAATATCACATCACGTGACATCACCCGAATGAAATGAATGTATTTGTTAATTTTGTAATAACTTTTTTCAGATTCGTTGACATTTGTTGCTATTCCCATTTGGATATTTGGATACATCTGAATTGTAATGAAACAAAATGCACATGTCTCACTCCAACCCTGTCAGTGCATCCCCTTTGTACAGAAAAGCTTTCCAAGAGCAGAAGGTATCCACATACAGTGGGGATCGAAAGTTGCTTTAACTTCCACTGTTCCTGATGACTGCCATTTCTTAATTACATTCCGAACAGAGGATATTGACATCTGAAAATGCTTTGCTATCTTCTTATAGCCTTCTCCAGCTTTGTGAGCGTCAACTATTTTCAGTTTCAGTTTTCTAGACAACTGCTTAGAAGAACCCATGGTGCTGATTGTTGGGGCAAGGTCAGATGAGTCTGGGCATTTAAAACCTTTGAGATTGACATCACCTGGTCTTCCCAGACGATGATTGAGAACAATCCATGACACTGGCAGGTCTCAGCTTGGCAAAGGGGGCAGTGCATGCTATAAATTCTGCAGGGTGCCCAAACTTTTGCAGACGCCATTTTTTTGTTTTCTGTTATTTTGAAAGTGTAAATGATGGAAATAAAATGTAACTTTTGTTGACATATTATAAGAATGTCTAATCTGTAATTTGATGCCTTTTGGAGATTTTTCCATCTTTCCTTGGCTTCTTTATGCACATTAATACAAATTTTTAGCTGGGGTGCCCAAACTTTCGATCCCCACTGTACACTATATTGCCAAAAGTATTGGGACATCTGCCTTTACATGCACATGAACTTTAATGGCATCCCAGCCTTAGTCTGTAGGGTTCAATATTGAGTTGGCCCACCCTTTGTAGCTATAGCAGCTTTAACTCTTCTGGGAAGGCTGTCCACAAAGTTTAGTAAAGTGTTTATGGGAATGTTTGAGCATTCTTCCAGAAATGCATTTGTGAGGTCAGGCACTGATGTCAGACACGAAGGTCTGGCTCACAGTCTCACAGTTCTGGCTGCAACTCATCCCAAAGGTGTTCTGTTGGGTTTAGGTCAGGACTGTGTGCAGGCCAGTCAAGTTCCTCCACCCCAAACTCGCTCATCCATGTCTTTATGGACATTGCTTTGTGCACTGGTGCGCAGTCATGTTGGAACTGGAAGGGGCCATCCCCAAACTGTTCCCACAAAGTTGGGAGCATGAAGTTTTCCAGAATGTCTTGGCATGCTGACACCTTAAGAGTCCCCTGCACTGGAACTAAGGGGTCAAGCCCAATCCCCGAAAAATAACCCCACACCATAATCCCCTTCCACCAAACTTTACATTTGGCACAATGCAGTCAGTCAAGTACCATTCTCCTGGCAACTGCCAAACCCAGACACATCCATCAGATTGCCAGACAGAGAAGCGTGATTCGTCACTCAAGAGAACACGTCTGCTCTAGAATCCAGTTGAGGCGTACTTTACACCACTGCATCTAACGCTTTGCATTTGAGGCAAGGCTTGGATGAAGCTACTCGACCATGGAAATCCATCCCATAAAGCTCTCTATGCACTGTTGTTATGCTAATCTGAAGGCCACATGAAGTTTGGAGGTCTTTAGCTATTGACTTTGTAGACAGTTGGCGACTTCTGCGCACTGTGTGCTTCAGCATGCGAAGACCCCGCTCTGTCATTTTACGCAGCCTACCACTTGGCGGCTGAGTTGCGGTTGTTCCCAGTTGCTTCCACTTTGTTATAATACCACTAACAGTTGACTGTGGAATATTTAGTAGCAAGGAAATTTCACGGAAGGACTTATTGCACAGGTGACAACCTATCACGGTACCACGCTTGAATTCACTGAGCTCCTGAGAGCAACACATTCTTTCACAAATGTTTGTAGAAGTAGTCAGCATGCCTAGGTGCTTGACTTTATACACCTATGGCCAGCATGGAGGTAATTGGAACACCTGGATCCAATGATTTGGAGGGGAGTCCCAATACTTTTGGCAATATAGTGTCACGTAACCCAAAAATAAAAGGTTTATCCCTCCTTTAGGATAGTAGGTGGGGTCATGCAAATCCTTTCTTTTGGGCACTGAGAAAAGATGATTTGCATGTCTCTGCCTACTGTGCTAAAATGAGGAATAATTCTGTTATTTTTCAGATATGTGATGGAAGGAGATACGTGGATGCCTTCTGTTCTAAGACGACGATTACTGTGCTACAAAACTAAAACATGGGACAGCAATCAAGTACATTTGTAACTGTCATGTCAAAATGACTTTTTATTAAATATTAACAAAATAACTAGAACATATAGTGAAAAACAGAATAGTTCTCCTTTAAATCAATGTTTTTATGGAAGCAGTTTTATATTTAGGACAGGCATGCCATTATTATGCACCACACACACTCAACAGTTTTTTGCTGCAAGTGTACTATGGAAAAAGAATTCAATGGAGCTGCTCATATACAGAGCACAATGTATTGTAGCAAATGAGGTTAATGAGTGAGTAGGTTGTAAAAACAGCTGCAGAAACAAACCTTTTTAATGGTAATACTTCTGGAAATAAAGGGAGCTAGTGCTTTTTGTTTAAAACAGAAGCATAATGGAAAGAAATAAATAGAAACATAATTGCTTTGCTAGATTATGTTCAGAATAATGAAACTCTGCAGAATTGAAATCCTGCATCACAAGGGAAATCGTCATCTTTTTTTTTTTCTGCTAAATTATTTCAGCTTCATCTCCATCCGAGAGAAAAATAACACCTGCATGTTTTCACATTTCCAGAGATAAAAGGTTTAGTTACAATAATATTCAGATCACTTCAGTGCTAAAGCCATGCGTTTGTGGCATTAAAATGACATATACGATGTAGTCTGTGACTAGCATTAAAGTGTTCTAAGCCCAGGACCCTGCATTCACTATATCTGGTCTCTCACAGTACACAGAACATGGAAGTGCAATTCTTTTAGTAAATATAAACTGCTAAACACCTTTTCTCATCAGAAGTTAGAGCAGTCTTGTGACTTCAGCAGAGCACTGGTTAAAGCTTGTAGGAAGAGTTTTATTTCTGCTCTAGGAGGATGCAGAACCCCTGCTGGTTGGCCCTCTGCTGATCACATGCACTCTCCCAAAAAAAAAAAAAAAAACCTCTAGCAAAACACATTAAACTGAGCATGTGGCTACAAGTTCAGTCTGTCTCATCAGGTTGACATTTGAACAAGAGGAGGGGCTGAGAAAACAGGATCAAACAACCTTTATTTATTTATTTCAGGTACTTATATAGCGCCGTCAATTTACACAGCGCATTATACATATGTATTGAACATTCACATCAGTCCCTAACCCTCAAGGGGCTTACAATCTAAGGTCCCTAACTCACATTCATACATACACATATTAGGGCCAATTTAGACAGGATCCAATTAACCTACCAGCATGTCTTTGGAGTGTGGGAGGAGACCAGTGTACCCGGAGGAAACCCACGCAGGCACAGGGAGAACATGCAAACTCCAGGCAGGTGATGCCATGGCTGGGATTCGAACCAGTGACCCTAGTACTGCCAGGCGGAAGTGCTAACCATTTAGCCACTGTGCTGCCCTTTTTACACAATGCAGAGGATTAACCCTTTAGGTTCCACAGTGAGTATAACAAGCATGCTTTACTGCATATACAGACTGATTTTACTGTTGTGGGTTTAGTAACACTTTAACACAGCAGTTTTTCTGTGTTCCCCCATAACAGAGTTTAATTATCTGTTGATCCCACCAGTAGTTCCATTATTTTTCAACTTCCCATAACAGGGTGGCAACACTGTTCTTACTGCAACCAACCACACAGCAATGGGATCAATGTGTGATACCATGGAAATGTTCGCATCAGAAACCAAATAGCTAGAACTTCCCTTCTGATCAATTTAGACTTGATTTAGATTGGATTTGATCAAACTAGGTCAATTGGTTAAGATGGGAAATTATCTAGTACTTTGCATTGATCATCAACACTGAGATACTTTGTTTATAAATATAATTGTATTTCAGTCGATCAGATTATGGGAATACAAGGTGGAAAAATTGATGCGATCTATTACTTTTATTTTATCATCCACCACTGTTGTCTTCCATGAACGCCCATGCCTTTTTATGTTGCTGAGCTCCCCAGTGTGTTCTTTCCTCACAATGTACCAAAGTGTTGATTTGTCCATTCCTAATGTTGATGCTATCTCTCTGATGGACTTGTTTCGTTTTTGAAGCCTTACAATGGCCTGTTTCACTTGCATGGACAGCTCCGTTGAACGCATGATGTAGGTTCACAGCAATAGATTCCAAATGCAAATACCACACTTAGCATCAACTCCAGACCTTTTACCTGCTTAATTGATGAAGAAATAATGGAGGAGTAGCCCACACCTGGCCATGAAACAGCTTTTGATTCAACTGTCCAATTACTTTTGGTCCCTTGATAAAGGGGGATGGCTACTCTTAAGAGCTGTAATTCCTAAACCCTTCCTCCAATTTGGATGTACATACCCCTAAGTGTAAAACCTAAGTGTGCACTTTCAGCCCATATCCATTATATAACTATAGCTTGAATATGTTTTGGTAAATACCTGAAAAAAACAAAAATTGTGCCTGTGTTCAAATATATATGCACCTAACTGAATATACTGCAAGTTAGGTAGGAGGTAAAGGATCGATGGTGGGTCATTAGTTAATAGCCTGGTATGGTACCATTGAGTTCTTTGGAAACATTATACTATGGATTGTGGAGTATCAGTAAGCAAGGCTTGAATGAAATATTTCTACACATCAAAGAATCTGTGGACCTATGTCTCTTATGTTTCCACCCATTCCATGCAGAGAATAGAAGACACGATTGATAGCACGATTGCAAGTTATCGTATCTGGGCACTTTCACCCCCTTCCTGCCTAGGCCAATTTTTAGCTTTCAGCGCTCTCACACTTTGAATGGCAATTGCGCGTTCATACAACTCTGTACCCATTTGAAATTTGTTTTACTTTTTTTTTTTTTTTTTTAGACAGCTTTCTTTTCGTGGTATTTATTAAACCACTAGGTTTTTTACTTTTTTGCTAAACAAACGAAAAAAAAGACTGAAAACCTTTTTCTTAATTTCTGTTATAAATTTATTCAAAAAAAGTAATTTTTCCTCTTCACTAATGTGTGCTGATGAGGCTGCACTGATGGGCACTGATGAGCCGCACTGATGGGTACTGATGAGGCTGTACTGATGGGCACTGATGAGCGTGCACTGATGAGGCTGTTACTGATTGGCACTGATGAGCGTGCACTGACGAGGCTGTTACTGATTGGCACTGATGAGCGTGCACTGACGAGGCTGTTACTGATTGGCACTGATGAGCCTGCACTGATGGGCACTGATAAGGCTGCACTGATGGGCACTGATGAGGAGGAACTGATGGGCATTGATAACCTTCACTGATAGCCACTGAATAGGCTGGATTGATAATCAGGGCTCTGATGATCAGTTCTCTGATTATCAGTGTAACAAATCACTGACACACTTGCTGGGTATCGCTTGTCTCTTCCTCACACAGACACAGATAACTGGCAAGTATGGGTGTTACAGCAGCTAAGTGGTTAGCTCTTCCATCTAGCAACACTAGGGTCATTGGTTTGAAACCCAACCACAACACTACCTATGTTCTCCCCGTATCTGCGTGGGTTTCCCCCTACACTCCAAAGGCATGCTGGTAGGTTAATTAGCTCCTGTCTAAATTGGCCCTAGTATGTGGATGTATGAATGCGAGTTAGGGACCTTAGAGTGTACGCTCCTAGAGGGTTAGGGACTGATGTGAATATATATATATATATATATACATACATACACACACATTTTTTTTTTTTAAGCACTGTGTAAATTGAGGGCACTATATAAGTACCTGTAATCAGGGGCGGACTGACCATTTGGAAACTCGGGCTCTGCCCGAGGTCAGTAGGGGGCCCCATGAGATGCCCCTGGTACCTTTTTCATAGGCTTTTTTGAGTTTGGGCAAGGACACAGGGGCCCCATGATCCCCTATTGCCCAGGAGCCCCATGAGTTGTCAGTCCGCCCCTGCCTGTAATAAATAAGTCTGTTTACATGTGATCAGCTGTGATTGGACACAGCTGATCACATGGTAAAGGGCAGCTTTGATTGGCCCTTTACAGCAATCTGTGATCAGCTGTGTCCAACGGTCACATTCTGAGAGTACATCTATACACACCCTCCCAAACAAGAGAACCATGCTGTAGCTGTCTTTTGGCTAGAATGTGGTATTAAAGTGGTAATTTGTGATCAAAACCCACTTCCACACATGTAGCATATCAACCAGTCAACTGGGTTGTCAATTGATTATTCCAATCAGATTAGATGGATTGAAAAAAAATAAATATAGCATGTATGACCACCATTATATGGACATGCATTTTTAATTAAGTGACAAACAAATTAAACCCTAAATGCAGCTTATTTTTTAAAGAAGTTACAGGAACTTTTTTTTCCTAGGAAAAAAAGCTTTGAACTATAGGAATGAAAGCGGACCATGATAAGCACCCTTATCGGTGTTGTAAAGTTTATCCAAACCCTTTTAGGGTCTATTTAAAATGAAACTAACTAAAGGCAAACTTTTAAATTTAGTTTTGGATAGAGTAGAGATGAATTAGAACACTCATAGGGTTTTTATTGATGTTTGTGACCCAGTTAAGGGGATCTGCCCTCTGTATTTGTCCTGCTAATAATTGTCATTTCACGACGGTGAAAGTGAAAGAAAATCCCAAATTGTGGGTCATCACAAGAAGAGGAACAATGGGAAAATCTTTCAATCAGGAGACTAGTTCTGGTGACAACCAGAGATTCCCTCACTTTGGAGGGGGTGCCTGTTTTGGCTATGGGCTAGAAAGAGAAAGGAGATCTCTCCAGTGGGACAAAGATGGCAAAAACAGGGGTTATGACCTCCACCTACTCTGTCCAAAATTTAAAAAAAAGTTATGCCTTTAGTTCTATTTTAAATGTCTTTTTTGTTGGTGGGTGCGCGTAAACAGAACACCAGTAAGTGAACAAAAAAATTGCATATGGCCACACACAAAAAAGTGCACTTATAGTGTGTCTCTGGTCCATTTCTCGAAGAAAGAGTACCCTTTCTTGACGCCCCAGGGTGCAAGGCTGCAGATGGGGGTAAGGTACACTCAGGTCCAATTAGCCAAAAGGCCCAGCAGATCGGTCTCCATAGGTTCTCCTCGTGGTATTTTAGCGCTGTGTACAGCCAGCGTTGAGCCTGTCCTCTACCCCAGTGTTTCTCAACCTTTTTTTAGTCAAGGCACCCTTTACAATTTTGGACAGTCCTGAGGCACCCTTTAAAATTAGGGACAGTCTGGAGGTACCCCCTTCTAAAATGGGGTGCCTCCAAACTGTCCATAATTTTAAAAGGGCACCGCATTCTAAAATGTGAAAAAATATGTGACCCCAGCACTGATGGAGAAGGGCAGGGGAGGGTCAAACTAGGAGGCTGTGCAGGCAGCTAACATCCTCCTTATCAAATGATAATGTCATTAGTTGTCAGGACGCCAACACTAGAAGGTCATAACGGTGCACAATGAAAACCTGTGGCTTTGTGTAACTAAAAGGCAGGCTTGTTCCATTGGTGGCTTGTCTACAAATTTTGGGTAATTTGTAGACATTTTGCAAAGGCACCCCTGAAGAAATCTCAAGGCACCCTGGTTGAGAAAGGCTACTCTACCCAATAGGAATACACACAGGATGTGAACAGTTGTGGGAGGTGTAGTTCTGACAGACTCAGCTGACTTGATGAGCTGGAAGGAGTAAACTGCAAATCCCACAAGGCATCAACACACTAGGTGCAGCGCTATAATAAAAACACAACGCAATGATTAATGCAATGCTGCCCCCGCCTGTGCTTTTTCCCTGTGTCTCATTTACCAGCCCCTTCCTTTTCTTAATGGAGAGTCAGTGCCCATTCAACTGTGTTTACTATGCTTCAGTTTATAAATGAAAGGGAATCACTGTACAGAGCTATTCCTGTCCATTCATTCAGTGCATCTGAGGCTATGCAGAGCCATACAAAGCAGTGCGCAGGAGCTGACAGGGGAGAGATCTGTGTTGAGTATTACCCCGTCGGTAATGCTTGGAGAGCGCTGGGTGCCGGCAGGGATTCACCAGCCGGGACCTGGTGATTGACAGCCGAGGCCACGAATGGCGGCACGGGTAGGGCGTGTGCACCCCCTACTTGGAAATGCAAAATCACATATATATACTTGATTTGGCGCACCCGTGCTGCCCTGTAGCAGTATTACTGCTATAGGGCAGCACGGAAGTGGTTAATTTGCACACACAAAGTATTTTTCCTAGCAAATTAATTCAAGACCATATTGCAAAAATGAATACACCTCAATGAAAGTCTTAGGAGCAAAGCTAAATTTTAGACAACAAAATCCTAACAAGAATTAAACTACAGGTTAGTCTAATTATTCATTAAACAGGTGTCCAACAGTTTATTATAAAAGGGCAAACACCCCTTCCCATTTCATGCGATGGCACCACATGGAAGAGAAATGTCACAAGGCCTGAGAAAGAAAATAATTTATTTACATAAGAAAGGTGAAGGCTACAAGAAGATCAGCAAAGCTTTACTTTGTTAAATTTTTGTATCACTTTTGCTACAGTATTTTGACTAAGATGGAACTGCAACCATCTCACAGAGACATCCATGGATGTGAACACCTCAACAGGAGCGGCTTCTGATAAGAAGGGTTGAAAGTCACCATGCAAGTTTACTGCAGTTAGCTAAAGAAGTAGAAAACCAAACTGGGGTGATTGTTTCTAGTGACAGAATATGGCATACACTGCAGAGGAATGGCATGCCTGGGTGTCTGATGGGGAACTGATGGCTTCAAAACTGTATGACGTCGCAAAGTGAGGAGTACAAAGAAAAATGCCTGGTGCCCACAGTGAAAGAGGGTGGTGGCTGTGTCCTGCTGTGGGGCTGCATGAGTGCTGCTGGTGTCAGGGAGCTGCATTTCATTGATGGTGTCATGAATTCACAGATGTACTGCTCTATATTGAAAGAGAAGATGCTACCATCACTCTGTGGCCTTGGTCGTCGTGCACTTTTCCAGCATGACAATGATCCAAAACACACATCGAAGGCCACTGCTGCATTTCTGAAGAAGAACAGAGTGAAAGTGATTCAGTGGCCAAGTATGTGTCCTGATTGGAAGCCAATTGAACACCTATGTAGAATTCCGAAGAGACAAATTGAGCATCACTCTCCATCCAACATCCAGGCTCTAAAAGAGGTCGTTCTTAAATAATGGAAAAGGATGTTGCCGACTTGTTCACTCGATGCCTAGGAGACTTAGTGATGTCCTTAAAAATTATATAGGTCATACAAAATACTAGATGGAGTAGCTTTTTTTGTGGGATGTATTAATTTTTACATCAACTAATTTGAATAAAACTGAAGATTTTGTAGTCTAAGTTATATTATTAACCTTACTTTCATGTAAATGAGCTAAACAAAATGTTCCATAAAACTCAGTTTTGTAAACGTTTTAGAAATTGTTCTTGTGTTCATTGAGAGATTGATTAACCGCTTTCCTTCCGCCCTATAGCAGATATACTGCTACAGGGTGGCAGGGGTGCGCAAAATCACGTATACACAAGATTTAGTATTTCCGGGTAGGGGGCGCAAGAGCCGCACGTGCACCCAACCCGCGCCGCTATTTGTGACCTCAGCTGTAAATCACTGGGTCCCGGCCGGTGATTACTTGCAATACAGTTCTCTCCCCTGTCAGCTCCTGCACACTGCTATGCACGGCTTTGCATAGCAGAGCCGTGCAAAGCATTGTGCTTACAGTGTAAAGCACACACACAGCCCACAGTAACACAGCACACAGTTAACCCTTTGATTGCCCCATGTTAACCCCTTCCTGCTCAGTGCCATTAGTACAGTGTCAGTGCTTTTTATTAGCACTGATCACTGTATGGGTGTCACTGGGGATGTCAGTAACACAAAGTCCGTTCCCCCCAGTGTCAGAACGCCCGCTGCAGTCCTGCTATAAGTCGCTGATCACCGCCATTACTAGTAAAAATGTATTTTAAAAAAAATTTCCCAGTATACATACTGTAATTTGTAGATGCTATAACTTTCACTTAAGCTAATTAATTTACACATAATGGGATTTTTTCAGCAAAGACATGTAGCCGAATACATTTTGGTCTAAATTTATGATGAAATTTGATTTTATAAATTTTTTTTACTGGACATGTTTAATAGCAAAAAGTCAAAAATATAGTTTTTTTTCCTCAAAATTGTCATTTTTTTTTAGAACGCAAAAAATAAAAACCGCACAGGTGATCAAATACCACCAAAAGAAAGCTCTATTTGTAGGAAAAAAAAGGACGTAAATTTAATTTGGATTCAGCGTTGTATGTCAAAGTAACGCAGCGCTGTAAAGCAAAAAATGGCCTAGTCAGGAAGAGGAGTAAATCCTCTGGAGGGCAACTGGTTAAAATCTTACTTTTCAAAAGGGGTTTACTCATTTATGCTGAGCACTGTATATACATATTATAAAATCTTTGCTATATTTTAATTGTTTTATGTGTTTTTTTCTGTTTCATATCTGTTTTGCTACTAGTGTATTGCATACAGTATATGTTGTAAATCTGCAATAAATATTCCCCACCCAGCAAGGTGTGTCAAGCGCGCATGTGTCAAGTCAAGAGTCGTAGGCACAGAAACAGAACCCAACACATCAAGCAGCTCCTTTGGGGGTGAGTGCCACAGAGGCATTGCTTTTCACAGACAACACAAGTGTAAACAAGTCTCTGAGGTTGAAAAATAATAGCAAAAAGTATACGAGAGCTAGGTAGTGCAGGAAAAAGCAGCTGACATAAAGGCAAAACCTCTTAACCTTCATAAAATCCAATCAAATATGCAGCGCAAATGATATAATTGATATATTAGTGCTGTACGGCACTGAAGTTAAATACAAGTGCGATGAAGGTCTACGGACGTTATATTGTGCAGGTGGTAAACTCCAATATTAGAGTGTTACAAATAAGCACGAGTCCCCAACTCCATATATGGGTGCAAATCGTGACTCCAGTGATGTATAAATAGGTGTAGATTGCACTAACCAGATAGCACAAACGTGCACATTTGAGTATTGAATCATGTGCACGAAACACGTTAGGGAGGAGCCAGGGTGTGACGTCATGCCGCTCGGGCCACATGTTAAGGCCGGCGGCAATCTTTGATGTTCTATCTATACTGTGAGTGCTCTATGGCTTTCTGGATCTACTTTTACATGGCAATTTTTTCTAATAAATACTACACTATCAGAAATTTCTGTTTGGGCTTGTTTGATTGCGAGCCCCCCCCTTAAGGTGGATTTTGCTACTGCTTTGTACCTGCCATTGAGAGGGGTCCCCCTGGTGGCTAAGATACCTGGTACATGGAGTGTGATCCCCCTGGTGGATGGCTGAGTGATTCCTGATTCCTGGAGGCTGTTGCTCCTGCAACTACCGTATTTTCCGGCATATAAGACGCCTTTTTAACCCATGAAAATCTTCTGAAAAGTCGGGGGTCGTCTTATACGCCGGTTTACGGCGAGCCGGTGTCAGGGCGGCACTTTTTCGGGGGGCGGCGCGGTGCCGCCCTTCCTTCCAACGGAAGGGACACTAAGTACAAGGGCGGGCAGGGCTGCTGTTTCTTACCTGGCTCTGGTCCCGGTCCCACGACGATCCAGTCCAGGAAGCGCGGCCGCTCAATGTTCGCGTGGCTGCTCGGCTCCGCCTCCTCACCGATGATGGGGGGCCAAAACTGTAGCTCAGGAAAGGCACACAGGCGGCCAATCACCAGCGAGGAGGTGGAGCTGAGCGGCCCCACGAAAATCGAGTGAGAGAGCGGCCGGTAAGTGTGCAGCAGCACCATGCTGGAACACTATTGGCACTATTCCTCCCCGCCACTGACACCAACAATGGGGCGCTATTCCCCCTACTGACACCAACGATGGTGCGCTATTCCTCCCACTGACACCAACGATGGGACGCTATTCCTCCCACTGACACCAACGATGGGACGCTATTCCTCCCACTGACACCAACGATGGGGCGCTATTCCTCCCACTGACACCAACGATGGGGCACGATTCTTCCCACTGACACCAATGACGGGGCACTATTCCTCCCACTGACACTAATGTTGGGACCCTATTCCTCACACACTGACACTAATGATGGGGCCCCATCATTGGTGTCAGTGGGAGGAATAGTGTCCCATCATTGGTATCAGTGGGAGGAATAGTGCCCCATCATTGGTGTCAGTGGGAGGAATAGCACCCCATCATTGGTGTCAGTGGGAGGAATAGCACCCCATCATTGGTGTCAGTGGGAGGAATAGCACCCCATCATTGGAATACCATACTGAAATACCATACCATATTGAAATCAAATCTGATGGTTTTTAATTTTTATTCGGTGTGCATTGGAAGAGGGGTAGTCTTATATGGCAAGTATAGCCCAAACCCTATATTTTAACAGGAAAAGTAGGGGGTCATCTTATACGCCCAGTTGTCTTATACGCCGAAAAATACGGTACTTGTCCTTCTGCTGGTTGGCCAGTTGATCTGTGGATGTTCATCCTTCTATACCCAGAGGACCAGGAGTGGTTTAAATACTCAAATGCGCACGCTTGCGCTATCTGGTTAGTGCAATCTACACCTATTTATACATCACTGGAGTCATGATTTGCACCTATATATGGAGTTGGGGACTCATGTGCTTATTTGGAACACTCTAATATTGGAGTTCACCACCTGCACAATATAACATCCGTAGACGTGCATTGCACTTGTATTTAACTTCAGCGCCATACAGCGCTAATATATCAATTATATCATTTGTGTTAATTTTTATTGCTGCATATTTATGATTGAAGTCTCTGAGGTTGGTTCACATTAGCTCATGGTAAAGGTCCACCAGCTTCTGGTGCAATGTACATACTGCTTGCTTTCTGGGCATTCCTGGACACATACTGCCCCAAAGTAGCATTTGGGGTGCCATCCAGCCACAGCAGCTGTCAGCGTCTCACAGAGGGGCTGGACAGAGTGCCCATGCCTTCCACCCCACCTAAACACCAGAGTTTCATGCACCAGGGCTAAACAGCCAGTGTGATGAGACCTTTGAGATTAGATCCACTTTAATGCAAGGCATTATTAAACATCAATTTTCCATCTGGTAACATTTCCACACAAGTAAACTACTTAAGTAGGATAATGGTTTCTGCAGGATTATACAATATGCATGCATCACATCTATGTTATGTCACTGGGAATTCAGCCTCAGGGCTTACATAACTTTTTAGTACTATGAAAAAGAGTTATGCCGATGGTAAAGAGGGAATAATTGCAGTTTCCAAATTAAGTGCATCCGGTTTTATGGCCATAATACTAACTTAGCTGGATGAAGGATATGGAAGAAGAACCAATAATGTGGTTATCTATAGCTTCCAATAAACAAGACATCGCTAAACTAACTGAAGAAATTAAAATAAACATGGCACTATTGTGCCAGGGGGAAGCGTCCAGAATGAGGTAAACCAAAGCACCAGTGAAACTTTTTTTTTTTTTTAGTGGCGTGGGTTAAAGGTGAGCTCTGGTTATTGTGAAAAAAAAATAAGTCAGCAGCTGCAAAGACTGTAGCTTCTGACTTTAAATATATAGGCTGTTACCAGTCCAGGGATCCAGCGCTGTCAGCAACAAGGCCAGTTCATCAATGGTCTTGGGTACCAGTACCACCTTCTTACTTGTAGGAAACTGGCTGAAACTTCCCGCAGCTCAATACTGCACATGTGCAAGCAGTGCTGTGATTTCTGAATGATCCCGTAGTTTCCTGGGACATCTGACTTGAGCATTCCTGTCAAGATCGGGATCTGACTTCTGCTGCATTGAATCTCTGCAGCAACTTGGTTCTCCACAGAGAAGCATTTATTGGATCCCAGAGTAGATAAAGTCCATTTGCAAATAATACAGTGAACAGCAGCCTTCAGAGTCCCATTGAAAATATTTTGTGCTTTTTTGTCATAGCAAGCATAGAGACACTCCACTCATCCAGCATATACAATATGTCCAGTCTATATGCACCTACTGTAGGTTGCTTCCATGCATGCAATACTGTATACTAGGGCTGCACAAATGCCGATACCAAGCAAATGCCTCGATACCTAAAACCAATACCCCGAATTGAGCCTATACAAAATAAATGGACTCAAAAACACACTGCAAAGAATAGCATATGAGTTGAACAGGAATGCAGTGCAATTCCTGTCTGAATCACATGCAGTTTCCCACACCTGTGTGAATCCAGGCTTGACCAAACACATTTTTCTCATTGCAGTTCCACAGGTAAAGTTTGCCTTTTGAGTAGAATTAGCACAGGAATAGCCTGCCAAGTCTATCAAGCCTCATAAAAGTACTATGTTCAAATAATTATATGATATAAAATGCAATACGATAAGTAATGAATGATGGCAAATGTGCATTGCAAATAATCACATAAATGGGTGACAAAGTGCAGGTAAATATGTCACTAAGTAGTGACTGGTAACGTGAAATAGTGTTACACACTAAAAACAAATACAGTCCATAGTGTAAGTGCAAATGAGATCCCAGATGATCTTCAGAAATCCAGTGGCTGGATCCGTGGATAAGGTGATAAAGTCTGTAAAGATTGCCCACTCACCAGATATGCAATCACAATGCGCATTTAGAGTTGATAACCTCAGGACATCAAAGATCTGTCAGGGAGCGAGGAGCCAGACACACAAGGAGGTGCAATTAAAGGTAGGTTTATTTACACAGAAACAAGGCAAGAGTCTATGCAAGTCCGACAGCAACAGCGGATGACTTGGTAGGACAGAAGTTCTCCTGCGAAGGTCATCTTCCAGGATAATCAAGTCGAGAACCAGCGGAAATCGTAGCCAAAGCCAGGGTCAGAAGCCAGGAACAATGGTCGCCAGAGCCGGGAAGAATGGTCGCCAGAGCCGGGGTCAGAAGCCAGGAAGAATGGTCGCCAGAGCCGGGTTCAGAAGCCAGGAAGAATGGTCACCAGAGCCGGGGTCAGAAGCCAGGAAGAATGGTCGCCAGAGCTGGGGTCAGAAGCCAGGAGGAGTCTTTGCCAAAGCCGAGTCGGTATCCAGGAGAGCAATGAGTTAACTGAACAGGAGCTTGCTGCTGTGCGACAGGACACGAATGCAATGGACAGCTACAAACAGACTTAAATGTGATAAGCCGTCACCTCCTGGGAGGAGGCGCAGAGGGCTGAAAGCATAAAGGATCCTACAATGCTTTGCAGACCTAAGAAGGATGCCAGCACATGGAGCAGCACAAGCCCTGAGGAAAGGTAGGACCTTGATAAGATCCTTATATAGGTCTAGTCAGATACCTCTCACTGCCTGGTAGTGCTGCCACACTTGGAAATAGTTGCTCTGTAGGTGTAGATGGCTCCCAAAGGAGCTCAAAAAACAGGAGGCCAAATAGTGTAGTATCCTTAGGATAAGGAGTGTTTATTCCATGCAAATACAAGGTAAGCAGGAGCAAAATGAAATACTGACCATATATTAGATGGCCGCCGGGGCCCTGATGGCGCCGGTCGGCGTGACGTCACACTGCTGTAGCCCCTCACTGACACGTTTCGTGCGATGGCACATAGTCATAGGGGGTTAGCTTACCTAAACCTATATAAGGATCTTTGATGTCCTGAGGTTATCAACTCTAAATGCGCATTGTGACGTTACCAGTCACTACTTAGTGACATATTTACCTGCACTGTGTCACCAATTTATGTGATTATTTGCAATGCACATTTGCCATCATTCTTTACTTATCATATTGCATTTTATATCATATATGATAATTATTTGAACATAGTACTTTCATGAGATTTAGCAGATTATTTTAGCACTGCACCCTGCTTTAATTGATTACGTTGAAGGTTTTATATGGTGCCTTTTGGTGTTCAGCTTCTGGTTTTACTTTAAAAAACAAGGTGAGTGAGCGCTAAAAGCCAGATAGTAAAATTAAAGTCTATCAAGCCTGATTGCTTCCCATATAACACACACACACACACACACACACACACACACACACACACACTAAAAAGGAACACTTTTTCAGAGTATAGCATTAACTCAATTAAACTTCTTGGATATTGATCTGGTCAGCAGCAGAGGGGGTTGTTAATCAGTGTCAGCTGCTTTGGCGTTAATGAAATTTAGAACAGGAGCACTAAATGGGCAACAATGAGACAACCCCCAAAACAGGAATAGTTTTACAAGTGGCGGCTACTGACATTTTTTTCCCTACTTTCTGATCGTTTTTCACTAACTTTGCATTTTGCTAGGGTCAGTGTCACTACTGGTAGCATGAGGCAATACCTGGACCCTAGAGGTTGCATAGACAGTCCAACTCCTTCAGGATGGCACTGTAATACGTGCCATTGCCAGAAGATTTGCTGTGTCTCCTAGCACAGTCTCAAGAGCATGGAGGAGATTCCAGGAGACAGGCAGTTACTCTAGGAGAGCTGGACAGGGCTGTAGAAGGTCCTTAACCCATCAGCAGGACCTGTATTTGCTCCTTTGTGCAAGGAGGAACAAGATGAGCACTGTCAGAGCCCTACAAAATGACCTCCAGTAGGCCACTGGTGTAAAGGTCTCTAACCAATCAGAAACAGACTTCATGGAGGACGGCTAGAGGGCTTGACGTCCTCTAGTGGGCCCTGTGCTCACTGCCCGGCACCATAGAGCTCGATTGGCATTTGCCATTGAACACCAGAATTGGCAGGTCCACCACTGGCGCCCTGTTCTTTTCACATATGAGAGCAGGTTCACCATGAGCACATGTGATAGATGTGAAAGGGTCTGGAGAAGTAATGGAGAACGTTATACTGTCTGTAACATCATTCAACATGACCGTTTTGGTGGTGGGTCAGTTATGGTCTGGGGAGGCATATCCATGGAGGGATGCACAGCACAGATCTACTATGGCATCCTGACTGCTGTTTGATATCGGGGTGAAAGCCTTGGACAGACCCATTGTCAGACCCTACGCTGGAGCAGTGAGTCCTGGGTTCCTCCTGGTGCACGACAATGCCTGGCCTCATGTGGCGAGAGTATGCAGGCAGTTCCTGAAGGAATTGATACTTTTTTGAATAGCCCCCACGCTCACCTGACCTAAATCCAATAGAACACCTCTGGGATAAAATGTTTCGATCCATCTGCCAATGCCAGGTTGCACCTCAGACTGTCCAGGAGCTCAGTGATGCCCTGGTCCATATCTGGGAGGAAATACCCCAGGACACCATCCGTCATCTCCTTAGGAGCATTCCTCGATGCTGCCAGACATGCATACAAGCACATGTGGCCATACAAGCTACCGAGTACCATTTTGAGTTGCTGCAATGAAATTTCAGCAAAATGGACTAGGCTGCTGCATCATTTTTTGATTTTCGGGGTGTCTTTGAATTCAGTCCTCTGTAGGTTGATAATTTTCATTTCCATCAAACAATGGGGCATCCTTACGTTCCTAACACATTACACAGTGCATATCAGTATAAAATATCCAGCATGATATTTTTTCCCATTGAGATCTTATGTGTTTTCAAAGTGTTCCTTAAATTTTTTTGAGCAATGTATACACACACACATAATATATTGGAATATGAAATATACTATCACTATACGAGTCATGGCACCAATATGTTGTAAATATATGTATGATGACCAGTAATTATCGTTATAATAATTATTAGTGTTTTTATGGAAACAGGAGTATATGACACAAACTCCTTCAATTTAAATGAATCTCTGTAGCAACTTAATCCTTCAGAGAGATAGCATTTATTGAATCCCAACCAAAACAGATGACAAAATCCACAGGGTACTTGCAAATAATACAATGATTAGAAGCCTTCAAAGACCCATTCAAAATACTCAGTCCTTTCTGTTATAGCAAGCATAGGAGGTACTCTACCCATCCAGCATATATGTCTAATCCATACTATGCACCTAGGTAGCTTCCATACATGCAATGAAGTGTACTATATTCTAGACCTGTGCTTCCATACTACTGAGTAAGCAATCAAAAATTTTCCTTGATATGCAGCTTCGTTCCATTTAATTAAATTGTAGAGCAATCTGATTGGTTGGTTTTACCTGGTTGGTTTGATCTTAGGTGTGATAAATAATGCCTAGAATAGTTGCAGGTAAAAAGTTGTTCAGAAATTTCCTTTTGTTCAAGGCTGAATTTACCTTTTGAAAAAGCAATTTATCACAAACAAGGACATAAACATTCAACTTGCCCCCTTGATCCTTAAGACCCCTTTCATGCCTAATTAGACTATCTGCATTTTGCAATGCCATGTACATAGCCTTGTAAATAACCTCCTTTGAAATGTTTAATTAGGCAACCATCCACAAAAGGGTTAGCCCACAAGTACCAGGCCAAGGTATTGGCCTCTTGCATAGCCTTTTGATGTGTAAAATGCAACTTATAGCTAGTGTGTAATAAGCAACAATCTGCTATACCTATGTATATGTTGAATACAGTACAGATATATATATAAAAATGCATATATACTTGTATCCACAGTACATACATTTCATATTCCTGCCCAGCCCCATTGTCCCCTAATAGGATCTGTACATTGAGAAAGAGGGGATGTGAAGGATCGTCAGATCACATGACCACTGTCACATGATTGGGAGCCAGTCCTGTTGACTTCTGATCGTTAGCATGGACTGACAAGAGTTGTCTTTGAGAGCTCAGTTACTGTGATGGGAGCATGCTCTTAGGCCTGGTGCAGACCAATGCAGTTTGCGTTTCGTCCATTTTGTAGTGTTTTTGAGGTGCGTTTTGCATTTTTGATGCATTTTGCACTTTTTTTTGAGCAAACTTGTTGCTAGTCAGATGAAAAACATGAAATGCATTAAAAACTTGTGAAAAACTCTTCAAAATGCACTACATGCATTTTCTGCAGCATCTCCATTGAAGTCTGTTGAACCAAAAATGCAAGTTTTTGCGTTTAAAAAAGTCCCTGACCCTTTCCAAAAATGCAGTGGCTCAAAAAGCATAGATGTGAACGTGTCCCAAAGGAAACCATGTTAAATGGAATGTAGTGTGTTTCTGCAAAAAGCACTGAAAAACACATAGGTGTGAACCAGGCCTTAGCACAGAAAACTCTTCCACCCACAGTCAGATATATGCAACATGTGGGCATTAAAGCCAACCCTCTTTGTCACTGCACATACACTGTGTTACATAGGCGGGAAGGAGTTAACATTCTATAAAAGAAATCAAGCCAACCATTGCTTTCCATGGTGCTGAAAATGTATTTTTACAAAGTTTTAGCACCAAGGACAGAAGAACTGCAGCAGCTGAGTAAAAGGACTCCCATTATTTAACAAGATTCACCCAAAGACTCTGATATTTGACTATACAAGATTCACCCAAAAAATCCGATCAAATCTCTGACCGGAAATATTTTGAGTGAATATTCACTGTGCAAATTGCCCAGCGAATTTTCCAAAAATATAACCCTTTGTTTGCCAAGCGCTATATATATATATCATTAAAAATAGCCTTTTAGGGCAAGTATTCAGATGTAAAATTTATTTAAAGGGTTACTAAGCCCACAACAGTAAAATCAGTCTGTATATGCAGTAAAGCATGCTTTTCATACTCACTATGGAACCTAAGAGGTTAATCCTCTGCATTGTGTAAAAACACTGTTTGATCCAGTCTTCTCTGCTCCTCCTCTTGTTCAAATGTACACGTCTTATCGCCTGATAAGACAGACTGAACCCATAGCCATTCTGCATATGCTCAGTTTGGTGTGTATTGCTAGAGAGGTTTTTTTTTTTTTTTTAATCTTGGGAGAGTGTATGCGATTATCACAGGATCAATCAGCTGATTGAGGTCAAGGGTTTTGCATCCTCCTAGAGCAGAAAGGAAACTCCTCCTACAAGCTTTAACCAGTGCTCTGCTGAAGTCACAAGACTGCTCTAACTGCTGATGAGAAAAGGTATTTAGCAGTTTATATTTACTAAAATAATTGCACTTCCACATTCTGTGTACTGTGGGAGACCAGATCGTGAATGCAGGGTCCTGGGTTTAGTAACACTTTAAGCGGCAGACTGTACATTAAATTTTATTTCATGTAGGGACAAATAAACTGGGGAGGTGAAACCACAACATGCGACATAGGACTTGGGCATCCAACACACAGAAGTGTGGCAGCTTTGCTCTGCAATAGAGTGAAGGTTTGAGCAATGGGCATTTCATTAGGTCATTTTTTTAATTCCTGGACAGAGTTACGTACTTACATATGTGGTTAGATAGTATACAGTATTTGCATTTGAAATAACTAATAAAAGGCAAAAATTGAAGACAAATTTGCAGTTTTCTTACTTATCGATTTATTCTCCTGTTGGCATTGATCTCAGTGCTTTTTTCCCTTCTTTCTCTACAGGGATCCTTCTTAACTTTCCTACAACTCACAATAGGTATAAAAGGCAAAATCTAAAGATCAGATATTCTTTTTCAACTGACAATAGTGAAGTCAGCTACTTTGAAAAAGAAAATTACTTTTTTTTTTATTTGCAGTTTTACAACTTGACAGACTTGTGGATGAACTCCTGGGTATCTCTAACTTTTAAGTTATTGTACTATTCTACTATTTTTGTGGGATGTCTACTCCTGTTCACGAGGGCATATTAAAGGATTTGTGAAGCTCAAGAAAAAATAGATGAGGGATTAAAGAAAAACCTGCAAACCCCAGTAAGAAGACTCCAGCTAGAGAGTACATTACATTAATTACTGACTCTGCAGGTTGTTACTGAATCCTGAGCCATAGCTTTATGGGTTAGAGCTCCAATATAGCACTTAGACCTGGAGCCTAGGGAATAATCCACTATGTTTGGTTATGAGGGAACATGTGACAAGTGCAGATCCCTTAAAAGCCTAGTTATAGTAAAAACAAAAAAAAACAAAAAAACACAAGGAGCCCTTCACACTTTTGATGCCTGTAGCGTTTCTATTATAACCACTTGCCCACCTAAGGATTTTCCCCCCTTCCTGACCAGGCCATTTTTTGCGTTACAACGCTGTTACTGTAACTAACAATTGCGCAGTCATGCAACGCTGCACCCAAAATGAAATTTACATCCTTTTTTTCCCCCACAAATTAAACTTTCTTTCGGTGGTATTTGATCGCCTGTTTATTTTTTGCGCTATAAACAAAAAAAGACCGACAATTTTGAGGAAAAAACCCCAATATTTATGACTTTTTGCTATTATACATGTCCAATAAAAAAATTATAAAATCAAATTTCGGCATAAATTTAGGCCAAAATGTATTCTGTGACATTTCTCTGCTAAAAAAACCCCAATAAGTGTAAATTAATTGATTTACATGAAAGTTATAGAGTTTACAAATGGCAGTATATACTGGAATTTTTTTTTTTTTTTTTTTTTAACTGGTAATGGTGGCGATCAGCAACTTTATATAAACTATTATTCCTGCGCCAACAGATTCCCACAGGTTCTATACTGCTGCTGCGCACTGTGCAAAAAACACAAACCACAATAAATAATGAATAAACCAGCGCAAACATAGACCTCTACATACCATCAATACATAAAGTGCATCATAATAAAAAATTATGAATTAATATATATATAAAAATCAATAAAATTAATAATGAAACTCCACAGAAAACACCAAAAAGATTTTTTTGTCCATGATATATATATATATATATCTATCTATCTATCTATCTATCTATCTATCTCTCTATCTATCTATATCTATCTATCTATATCTATCTATCTATATCTATCTATCTATATCTATCTATCTATATCTATCTATCTATATCTATATCTATCTATCTATCTATCTATCTATCTATATCTCTATCTATCTATCTATCTATCTATCTATCTATCTCTCTCAAGTGAAAAAATATCAAGTGAAAAGCATATCAAGTGAAAAGCATATCAAGTGAAAAGCATATCAAGTGAAAAGCATATCAAGTGAAAAGCATATCAAGTGAAAAGCATATCAAGTGAAAAGCATATCAAGTGAAAAGCATATCAAGTGAAAAGCATATCAAGTGAAAAGCATATCAAGTGAAAAGCATATCAAGTGAAAAGCATATCAAGTGAAAAGCATATCAAGTGAAAAGCATATCAAGTGAAAAGCATATCAAGTGAAAAGCATATCAAGTGAAAAGCATATCAAGTGAAAAGCATATCAAGTGAAAAGCATATCAAGTGAAAAGCATATCAAGTGAAAAGCATATCAAGTGAAAAGCATATCAAGTGAAAAGCATATCAAGTGAAAAGCATATCAAGTGAAAAGCATATCAAGTGAAAAGCATATCAAGTGAAAAACATATCAAGTGAAAAACATATCAAGTGAAAAACATATCAAGTGAAAAACATATCAAGTGACTGTCTTCTTTCCCAAAGACTCTTCAAATACACCAAAAGAAACTTTCACCTTCCACCCGTGAAACCAACATCACATACACTCACCAGATTTAGGTGAATGGGACACTTTTTAGGAATTTAAGGGATCCTAATCCAGCAACTTATAGCGAGACTGTGGCAGGCGTTCTGACACTGGGGGGGGGGGGGGGAAACTGACTTGGTGTCACTGACATCCCTAGTGACACCAATACAGTGATCAGTGCTAATAAAAAGCAGTGTGCAGGAGCTGACATGGGAGAGATCGGTGTTGTAGGGTCATGTAGTATTTTAACAAATATAGAAAATGCCAGTTACATTTTTTATAGGGTAATTTGCTTTGCAGTTTTTTTTGTTTTTTTTAATTGCCCATGTATCTATTTTAAGCTTAGATTGCAGTATCCATATATGGTAAAGTGCTAAAAATGTTAAGGCAGATGAGGGAGGAGGGGGGGGGGCAGCAGAGTGCCTTGCCAGCCTAGGCTATGAGGCAGTGTTTTTCTATTGATGCACACAGCGTATGGAAACATAGATCTAGACCAATGGTTTCCAAATTGCGGCCCGGAGGCTGGATGCAACCTATTTGCTTGCCTTTATCCTGCTCTTGGGGCACTATTCCTTCCACTGCCTTTAACAATGTGGTATAATTCCTGCCACTGACACAAACAGAGGGGCATTATTCTTCCAACTGACAGCAATGATGGGGCATTATTCCTCTCATTGACATCAGTGATGGGGCACTATTCCTCTCACAGACACTAATGAGGAGGCATTAGTCCTCATATGGACACCAATGATAGGCATTATTCTTCTCACTGACATCAATGATAGGGCACTATTCCTCCCATGTACACAAATGATGGGGCATTATTCCTCTTACTGACACCAATGATGGGGCATTGTTTCTAAAGCCAAGGCATTTTCTACTCCTCTTGGCCACAGTCTGGCCTCTCAAAATTTTAAAGGATAATAAAATAAACTGGCCCTTTTTTTTTTAGAACGTTTGGAAACCATATGTGCATGGGTGGCTTCACAGCATGCCGCAAGAGAAAGGAGCCACCCTAAAATAGGAAACATGGGCAGTGGTCATGGCACCAAATTAAACTGGAACATAGACAATGATTAAAAGATAAATTGCATACTCTGGGTTTAAAATCCCTTTAAACGTCACATTATGGGAAAATGAATAAATATATACATACGGTACATACATACACACACGCTACCATGGCTGATCTGTCTTTTTGAGAATGTTAGATCCTTGGCTGCCCTGCTGAGGCTTTGGCTTCAGTACTTTCTGAGCCACTGACTCATGTTCATTTCAAGGATGCTTGCTCCAGGTCTGTGATTCAAAACGTATTGAGACGAGAGACAACCAGGTATCTAGCATTTTCATGTGAAATCCAGCAATGGCAGCCTCTGTTAGACTGATGAGCACCCATTTACTGGTACTGAGGACATTGACACTAAGCCTGTTTCTTTTGTGTCTCTATTCAAGGAGTGAGTCATGACATTTTAAATCCTATGCATATTAGATTCTCCTCCCATGTGGTTACTAGTTGGCTGAAGTAAAGCCAAAACAGCATGACGGAATTATGAAGAGATTAACAAATTAAAGTAAACCTGTGCTGTTCCAAAAACCTAATGTTATTTTGGGGTAGTAAGTACCATCTGGAACCTGCAGATGACATTTAGCATCTTCAAAGCTTCCATATGGAAGCACCTAAAATTTTACAGACAGCTTCTGTAAATTGCATTGCACACCACACTTTATTATTATTATTTCATAATGCAATGCAGGTGTTAATAGGCATTTAGTGGGAATATGTATTTACATTGAACTTTTTTGTCTCTTATCGTTGTTTAGTTCTCATGCGCAGTACAAGATACCAAAGATTGAATATTTAAGGGCACAGTCCTTGTTATCAAATGCCTCAAAAGGAAAGCTTTTGATGTGACTTTCACATGCACTCTACACAGTAGAAGATATTTTCCCACTGTGGTTTATTTTGGCTGGATGGGAGAACAATTTAGCATCTAAGCGGTAATGTAGACCCCACACCGTCCCCCCCCCCCAATTTTGGCATAGGGGTCCCCCTCAAAATCCATACCAGACCCAAAGGACCTTGTATGGATGGGGGGAGAGATAATGACTCACTGAATAAAAGCCATCTTAGACCATGGCGCAGATACGGTCTCTATATGCCCTCTTCCTGTTGCTGGTGAGTTGCCACCTACAGACAGGATCACTAGCATGACATGGCCCTAAACTGGCTTCTTGCAGCACAGCCGAGAGTAATGCAATGATTCGCATGTGAAAAGAAAACTAGGAGGTCCATCACAGGTTAATAAGGACGCACAATACAAATATGCAATATTGCAGAAAACATGGTAAATATGGAACATTGCATGTGGATATTGAATATTTGCAACTTACAGGCAGCAGCTGGCAAGTCTAGGCTATACTAGCAAGTTCCTGGAGTCCTCAAAGCAGACCTCAGTAGCAGGACTGCTTGTATTAGTCAGCTTGTGAAGGATACAGGCAGTGTTGGGCACTTTAGTAAACAATGTAATGGGTGTATCTTTTAATACTTGTACAATAAAGATCATATCAAAATAATACAACTAAATGTAATAAAAAACCAAATCAGATAATGAATTTGTATGTTTTAGAACCATTGTACTTCTTTTAAAACTAGTCTCGACAATTACGAGCACGGTTAGTGTGACTGTTGAGCCTTACAGCAAAACTCAGAGATGCCAAAGGCCTGAGAAAAAAAAAACCCAAAAAACAATCTTTTGGAGAAAATCACTGATAAAACCCACTGACAAGATATTCTGCCTTCTCTCTTCAGAACAGCAGCAGTGCCTGCCACACTGACCCCCCTCCCACCATAACCAAACCTCCCAACAGTGACATAGGGAGAGATTTACTAAAATTGGTGCACTCAGAAGCTGATTGGCTACAACACACAGCTGCACCGGATTCTAACTTCAGCTTGTTCAATTAAGCTTTGGCAATAAAACCTGGAAGCCGATTGGTTTCTATGCAGAGTTGTAACAGACTTTGCACTCTTCAGTTTTAGTAAATAACCCCCATAGTGACAGGTATAGTTTAAAAAGGACTTGCACATGCTTTAAATATGGGTTGCATTGGGAGAAATATGCAATTTATGTAAACTTCTTTGGATAATGTTAGTTGCCTGGTTATCTCTGACTGTACTTGCTGAATGCTTATTGCAAATCACCAAGCCAGAGGGAAGTCAGACTAGCAGTGAACTGAAGAACTAGTAGTAGTGACCTAATTTTTCTGGGTCCAGGCTCAGAATATATTTAGCTGAATAAATCACCATAACAGGCAGACAACTATCATTTTAAATAAGATTTTAGCAATAGCAGCTTACAAATTCTTTCTATATAGGACCTCTGTAAACAAAAAAGTTGAGAATGCTGTTCACAGGTTAATGTTATTTAAGTGCAATTCCAACTAAAATGTTTTCCTTGCTTTGAAATTAGTTCGAACGGTTATTCTGTTGGCCTTTTACTACTGGCCATCTGCCCATTCACATGAAGAGGAAGAAAATATCACCAATGGATATGCACATCGTATTTGCACATCATATTTGCACATTATGGCAGACTTACGGTACTTCACACAGAGCTCTCAAGTAATGCGACATCCATGCTCCCCCTAATTGTCCCATCACCCTCTTCTCCCAGTCTTATTTGGTTGATGGCAGAAGAAACCTAGAGAGTCTCATTTGCCACAAAAAGTTATCTGCTCGCATTTTTAAAAAACACATTTAAGCAGAAAAGAGAAGGACATCTTTCAAATTTGTGTCCCCTCACTTGCGGTCATGACACCAGGGATGGGAAGGGAAATTCCCTAACGGGGGACCCAAGCAACAATAAAAGCTGATTGATGTGCTCATCTTCCCCCCATACTACCTAAAACATAACTTTTTTTGGCTGGAGGTCCTTTTTAATTGCTATAGTATAAACAAGAATCCAGAGGATAGAGGAAAATCCAGAGGACTAATGTTCAGATAAGTATTTTAAACTCAGTGCACATTCAATCATCTTATTGATTATTGACAGTAAGATCGAACACTACGCATGAAGTCATCATAAAAAGATTTATTTATTTTTTTACTGCTAGCGGGACTTGTATATAAAGAATTTTCCTGGACACGTGTATGGGTAATCGAATCAGTCTTCTCCTCCGCAAAGCTTCAAAAGCACCTTCCTGTAGTCTCCAGAACAATCTCCCTGGAAAGCAAAAATGTCAGGGAAATAGGTTTATATGATAGTACCTGTCAAATGTATGTCCTAATTAATAGGCAAATTCTTCAACAATACTTTTACACAACAGAACGTTGACATGCTTGATCTGGCATCCTGATAAGAGGACCTGACAGAATCTTTCTAAGCAAATTAAAGAACCTGCATCATATTTCAGTAAGTCTGTGTGCAGGTATAGGGTATTGTGTTAATTTTATGACCCGGCCATATACAGGGAAATATGATCAGTGGAACAATTACAGCTTTCTATTTGGACAGCAAGGATGCGAATAGTTGAAGGTGGGTGTGCCATGTGTAGCTTTAGTATAATGTCAAATCTGCAATCCTGTGGTTGGCAAGAAGTTCACCCCTCACTTATCCAGCCGATGTGGGAGCAACACATACATGCAGCTGAGATTTGCACCTTCCTTCTGCATTCTCCACAGAGATCCTTTCACTGAGTTTTAGCCAGTGGCAGGATCGCAAGTGTGATATAGGCCTTACGATTAAGCACTTTTACTAAAAAAATGCATCAAGGCGTTTTTGCCTTTAATTCAAATAAAAGCTACACTCTTTTAAAGCTGCTCATCAGAATCTTTAACACAAAATAAATCGTGTTAATTTTCTAAATAGTTTCTATAGAGTGCAACTACAGTCATGACCAAAAATATTGGCACCCCTGCATTTCTGTTTAGATAATGCACCACTTTTGAATTTGTCAGGCATGACTGTCCAATGTCTACATATACAGTCATGGCCAAAAATATTGGCACCCCCAATAATGCACCACTTCACCCAGAAAATTGCTGCAATTACAAATGTTTAGACATGCTCAAATTTCTTCAGGCACTGGCATTCATGTTGCATGGCATTATGAAATCTAAAGACTACCAAAGAATTCTGGGGTGCAGTGTAGGGCTGTAAGACTCTGTCAGAGGTCATGAGTCTTGCAGCCGGACAATGATCCAAAACACACATCAAAAAGCACCTAGAAAGGGTTTAAGACAAAGTGCTGGAGAGTACTGAACTGGACAGCAATGAGTCCAGATCTCAATCCTATAGAGTACTTGTACAGAGATCTCAAAACAGCAGTTGAGAAAAGGAACCCTAACTTGAGAGACCTGGAGCAGTTGCAAAAGAAGAGTGGTCCAAAATTCCAGTAGAGAGGTGTAAGAAACTCAATGATGGTTACAGGAAGTGATTGATTTATTATTTCCAAGGGGTGTGGAATGTATCAGGAATTTTGTTTCTTCACTTTGTGTCATACCAATACAAACCAAAGAAATAAACATGAGAATGCCTGAACATTTTTAATTGCAACAATTTTCTGGGTGAAGTGGTGCATTAATAGGGGTGCCAATATTTTTGGCCATGACTGTATATGTGGACATGGGACAGTCATGCCTGACAAATTCATACTCAGGATGAGCTCCATGCTTTGTTGTAATGTTTAGTACTTTGACGCCTTTACTTAAAGGCCACTGCAACAAAACTCACTTTGTAAAGTGCTCCTTCAAAAACCGTGAAATCTGGGTTTGATTCCTACCTTTGATTCCACAGTGCATTGCTCTCACCTTGATAAAGGAATGCAGAGACTTGCCATACATCTTCTTGAACTCTGAACGGATTTCCAACATGTCAACTTCACAGCGGGAAACCATCACTCTGATAAGCGTGTTGTCGTCTGTGCCTAGGCCCTGTGACATGAGAATGTATTCACTGTTAATATAACAGAACAAGTACCCCATTGGAGTACATAAGTGAAAATGATTGCTTAGGTACAATTGAGGATTCTTGAGATGCAATGTAATAGGCCCACCTTATAAAGACTTTTGCCACCAAGAGATCATGGAATTAATTCTCTTTTTATACAACAAACTATTTATTGCAAGTGTTTTATCCACTACACCATTTTGAATTTGGCCTATTTGACTTCATTATTATTAGAGTAGAAAACTACTGGAACATTTTTTTTTTTTACACAATGGCATACATTATATTTGACACTATTGGCATGAGAAAGAATACCGTATTTTCCGGCGTATAAGACGACTTTTTACCCCTTGAAAATCTTCTCAAAAGTCGGGGGTCGTCTTATACGCCGGTATACGGCATACTGACACTTTTTAGGGGGGCAGCGCGGTGCCGCCGCCGCCCCCCCCCCCTTCCAAGGGACACTAAGTACAGGGCTGGGCAGGGGCTGCTGTCTCTTACCTGGCTCCGGTCCCACGACGATCCGGTCCAGGAAGCGCGGCTGCTCCTTCATTCGGTTCGGCCACTGGATGTTCGCGCGGCTGCTCAGCTCCGCCTCCTCACCGGTGATTGGCCGCCAGAACTGTAGCTCAGGAAAGGCACACAGGCGGCCAATCACCGGCGAGGAGGCGGAGCCGAGCGGCCCCGCGAAAATCGAGTGAAGGAGCGGCCGGTAAGTGTGCAGTCCAGAGGTGCTGCTGCAACCACATATGCTGGCTGCAGCAGCACCATACTAGAACAGGGGCCAGCAAGTGTCATTGGTAGGAATAGTGCCCCATCATTGGTGTCACTGATACCAATGATGGGGCAATACTCCTCCCACTGACACCAACGATGGGGCACTATTCCTCCCCCCCCCCCACTGACACCAACGATGGGGCACTATTCCCCCCCCCCCACTGACACCAACGATGGGGCAACTATTCCTCCCCCCCCCCCACTGACACCAATGATGGGGCACTATTCCACCCCCCACTGACAGCAATGATGGGAGACTATTCCTCCCACTGACACCAATGTTGGGACACTATTCCTCCCACTGACACCAATGATGGGGCACTATTCCTCCCACTGACACCAATGATGGGGCACTATTCCTCCCACTGACACCAATGATGGGGCACGATTCCTCCCACTGACACCAATGATGGGGCACGATTCCTCCCACTGACACCAATGATGGGGCACGATTCCCCCCACTGATACCAATGATGGGGCACGATTCCCCCCACTGATACCAATGATGGGGCACTATTCCTCCCACTGATACCCATGATGGGGTGCTATTCCTCCCACTGACACTAATGATGGGGTGCTATTCCTCCCACTGACACCAATGATGGGGCACGATTCCTCCCACTGACACCAATGATGGGGCACTATTCCTCCCACTGACACCAATGATGGGGCACTATTCCTCCCACTGACACCAATGATGGGGCACTATTCCTCCCACTGACACCAATGATGGGGCACGATTCCCCCCCACTGATACCAATGACGGGGCACTATTCCTGCCACTGATACCAATGATGGAACACTATTCTTCCCACTGACACCAATGATGGGGCACGATTCTTCCCACTGGTGTGCATTGGAAGAGGGGTAGTCTTATACGGCGAGTATAGCCTAAACACTACATTTTAACAGGAAAAGTAGGGGGTCGTCTTATACGCCGGAAAATACGGTACATTAGAAAAGGCATATAAAAAAAAAAAAAAAAAAAAAAAACACTTTCAAAAGCTGCTCCCCCACGCCCCCTCCTTACCTTACACCCTACAGCCTAGTAAACATGATGAGAATATTGGATGACTGATCATCCATTTTTTTGTTTTGTTTTTGTATGCTAGTCTCATATCGAAAATGAATAGGTTGCTAAAGTCAAGAAAATTCTCGTAAAACAAAATACAGATGTAGAAATGATTAATGTATTATTTTGTTTCCGAGCATGTGTGGTCTTGGTCACTAGATTTTTTTTTCCGTACAAATGCTATACCAATTACATGGAAAAAGTTTGTTCTCTTATCTTACACAAACGTTCGTGCTTGTCCTTTTGGATATTTTTGCAAGAACTATCGTGATCAGCTCTCGAAAGCTGTGTACAAACGATTGGATTATCAAACGACTGCTCTGAAAGCATTTTTTTTTGTCCAATTTTCTCAGTTTGTGTACTAGGCATTGGCCTCAGTCTGATCTCGATCCTGCACTATGCCTGTCTGGAACAGCTCTTCTCCCCTCTCTTTCTTCTCACAGAAGACAAAAGTAGCCATTGGCTCCTACTGCTGTCAGTCCAGTCCTGTGAGGAGGGAGAGAGGGGCGGGCTGTGTGTGTGTCTATGGAGACGCACAGCTGACACGGGATCAAGACCACACAAGTGCAACCATTGCAAGTGGAATTCGGAGAAGAGAGGGAGCAACGATTGCCAGCTGAAGAGGAGGTTTAGGGCTGCTCTGTGCAAAACCATTGCAAATAGCAAGTATAACATGTTTTTTTTTTTTTTTAAATAATAAAGAATCTTTACAACTACTTTAAAAAGGGAAAAAAACTGCTTTTTGAGCTGTCGCCAGAACAGGAATAGGAGGGGAATATTAAAACATATTCCAGTGACAACTGTGCAAGAGGGGATTTACCTCACTTTGGAGTGCATTTCTCTTATTTTCTGTTGTGTCTATAGGACAGGAAGTAAAGAAAAATCTCTCCAATGGAATATAGATGTCAAACAAAAAACTGACATGGTTCTTCAACAATCCTAGTCTAGCCAAAATAAAAGGAGATTTTAGCATCACCCCCAGAATTATCCAATTACGATAGCCCAAAACGTTTTGGGGTTTTTGTTATCGTATGTCCAGCACAGATGCAACTATGCAGTAATTATACTGCAAAGTCAACTTTGGGTTTTTGTGTCTTTTTCTCTTCCTTGTGCTCTTTTGTTCACTCTAGCTTTTTAGCTCTCTCCCTGCCCTGAGCAGACAGCAGAGCTTTAATGAATGCCAAGTGGAGCTGCGGTTTCTCTCTTCATTTGTCACATGTGGTTCGGCTCCACTGGAGCTTAAAAGAACAAATCCTTCAGCGAGAGAGAAAAATACCCGGACATTACCAGGAGAGCGTATGACACTGTTGCTTCTTCCTCTGAGAAGCTGCCGAAGTGACACAGAGCTGAAGAAAATATTTTAAGATATGTATTTATAGCTCTCCTCCTCACATTCAGAAAACTGGGGACCACACTAACTCGACCAGGTACCTTTTTTTTTTATATACACAGACAGTTTCAATACGGAACACCCACTTTTACAACAGCAACCTATATTGCATGTATGCCAAATCTTTAAAACTGTGCATATATTTTATATATACAGTGGGGCAAAAAAGTATTTAGTCAGCCACCAATTGTGCAAGTTCTCCCACTTAAAAAGATGAGAGGCGCCTGTAATTGGCATCATAGGTAGACCTCAACTATGAGAGACAAAATGAGAAAAAAAATCCAGACAATCACATTGGCTGATTTGGAAAGAATTTATTTGCAAATTATGGTGGAAGATAAGTATTTGGTCACCTACAAACAAGCAAGATTTCTGGCTCTCACAGACCTGTACCACCTTCTTTAAGAGGCTCCTCTGTCCTGCACTCATTACCTGTATCAATGGCACCTGTTTGAACTTGTTATCAGTATAAAAGACACCTGTCCACAACCTCAAACAGTCACGCTCCAAACTCCACTATGGTGAAGACCAAAGAGCTGTCGAAGGACACCAGAAACAAAATTGTAGACCTGCACCAGGCTGGGAAGACTGAATCTGCAATAGGCAAGCAGCTTGGTGTGAACAAATCAACTGTGGGAGCAATTAGAAAATGGAAGACATACAAGACCACTGATAATCTCCCTCGATCTGGGGCTCCACGCAAGATCTCACCCCGTGGGGTCAAAATGATCACAAGAACGGTGAGCAAAAATCCCAGGACCACACGGGGGGACCTAGTGAATGACCTGCAGAGAGCTGGGACCAACGTAACAAAGGCTACCATTAGTAACACACTACGCCACCAGGGACTCAGATCCTGCAGTGCCAGACGTGTCCCCCTGCTTAAGCCAGTACATGTCCAGGCCCGTCTGAAGTTTGCTAGAGAGCATTTGGATGATCCAGAAGAGGATTGGGAGAATGTCATATGGTCAGATGAAACCAAAATAGAACTGTTTGGTAGAAACATAACTCGTCGTGTTTGGAGGAGAGAGAATGCTGAGTTGCATCCAAAGAACAACATACCTACTGTGAAGCATGGGGGTGGCAACATCATGCTTTGGGGCCGTTTCTCCACAAAAGGGACCAGGACGACTGATCCATGTACAGGACAGAATGAATGGGGCCATGTATCGTGAGATTTTGAGTGCAAACCTCCTTCCATCAGCAAGGGCATTGAGGATGAAACATGGCTGGGTCTTCCAACATGACAATGATCCCAAACATACCGCCCGGGCAACGATGGAGTGGCTTCGTAAGAAGCATTTCAAGGTCCTGGAGTGGCCTAGCCAGTCTCCAGATCTCAACCCCATAGAAAATTTTGCAAATAAATAATCTTTCTTCAAACATCTTGGCCAAAATGTATTCAGTTATCTTTCTAGTAAACAAAAAAAACACCCCAAAATTAGTTTATAACTAAAAATAATTTTTCTAATTTTTTTTTTACATTTTTATTTTTTTTTTTAACATACTGACTGTCACCCTAGCAATACAGTGTCACCATAGTGACACTAGTACTTGTAGGGGGGTGATGAAGATTTTTTTGTTTTTTTTTTACACCGATTGCTTTTACACCCATAAAAGGCAGTAAAAGCAATCATTTCTCCTTCTCTCCGACTGCATTCTTGCAGCCATTGAGAAATACTATGAGAGCTGCGATTGGTCACAGCTTGTCACATGGTATAAGGCTGTTGTGAATAGCTTTGTACCATGTGACCTCTGTGATCATTCACAGATTTCACAAGTAGTAAGCAATGATGTCAGGAAGTGACATCTTGCTTACTACTATTCATGTGATCACTGATTGGCCAATCAGTGGTCACATGAATCGGAACCTCACACAGAGGTCCCATGCAGCAATCTGTGTTCGCGGTCCCATGCGCTCCCAGGGAGTGTGCACAGGCTGAAAATGCAGGCACCATTTATGAACAGCAACCTGCCCCTGCACTGCTCCCGTCTGGCCGTTTATATACATGGGCAGGACATGAAGTGGTTTATGGATACTGAAACACTGCTAACAAACTGATGTCAAAGGAAAGTTACATGTCCAGTTTCTAAGTTCCGGAGGACACAGCGGGCACCGGATCGCGGTGCTGCGCTCTCCCAGTGAGCGCACACAGGCTGTGAATGCGGGTGCCATTTATAAACGGCAACCCGCTCCTGCCCTGCTCCTGTCTGTTTATGTACATGGGCCGGATGGGAAGTGGTTAAAAGCCAAAACATTTTTGGCCATACTACTTTTATGGGTCTCACTAGCGCGCTTTTGCATTCCCATGACTCAGAATCAGCCAAAAGCTCTCAGCCCATGTCACAGAGCCAGGTACTGGAAGGTTCCCGACAATGATGTCAGAATCCCCCCAGATGCCTGATCGGCAACTGGCTCAGCCTCTCAGCGCATGCTGCAGACAGATTTTGCAGCCATAGAGGTGAATATGAATTTTTTTTTATTCCCACACAAATCCTTTTAACTGCTTTAAATTGTGTTTTATACATATATCTAAAGTTCACAGGTAGCCAGGATTGTTTTGGTAGTAGCCAAATGAGAAAGAAAAAACTGTAAGAGGATACAAAGTTGTACATAGTGCAGAGAACTATGTACAGAGAAGCTCTGAGAAGACCCCTCTGATCACAACGAAAATGGAGACTGTGTTTTAAGCATCATTAGCGCTTCAAAAAGCCAATAACCAAAATCCATTTTAGCATAAAAAAAACATAGTTGTGAAGAATAAAAAGCAGGTATGCTACTAGGTACTCCCCAATGCAACATAAACGTTATTCATTTTCCAATATACATACACACTGGATCACACCGATGGTGTTCAAGTTCTCATTTCAAATCTCAACAGCCTCATCTGTGTTTTAGGATCAGCAATGATAATTATAAGTGTGGAGAAAGCCTCAGAAGCTCTTAGCGCACAATATGTTCTATATAGAAACTTCATAGACTGGAACCTCTAGAGATCCCAGCTTTGCTCCCTATATTGAATTTGCTCACTGATGTAAGATGCAGTAAAAGATTTAATTGAGCGGCGGATAACTCACCTTCATGGATTTATACAATCTTTCGGCAAAGTAACCAGGCCTGCTTTTTGCACATTTCACTGTAAGGGAAAATGCATAATAGATTAGAAGGGAATTGAAAATTAAGCAGCCCTAATATAAATGAAACCACTGACTGACTTACTATTAATACAGATGTAGCATACACCTAGGTAGAACATAATGTAGAAATGTCATCACCCAGGCAGTCAGGGGGTAGAGTGTGGACAACCAGATTTATGTGCACTGGCTGTCACCATTATCTTCACCGAAGTGAATCACACAGTGTGACAAATAGGTCGGTCAATATCACATAACAAATCGATCTTTTCTCTGCTTAGATATAGGGCTTTTCATCCAGTGATTCATAGTTATTCACAGTGCCCATATAGAAACCATCTATAGAGACACATTTTTAAAAAATTCTAGACGTATCTAAAAAGCAGGGTGTTTTCAAATCATAAGCATCTCAAACTGCTAAATAAACCAGATGGCATTCGCTTATATTTGTTGTAATGACAGAGCAGCTAGCCTACAAGTTAGCAACTCTTCAGTATACAATAGCCTAACAAATTATGTGTCTGGGAGTTACCTAGAGCAGTGCAAACAAATTAGACTGCATGAAAATTTTACTTTATCACCATCACGAGAACTGACAAACCTCCATGCGATAGCAGGTAACTGGTTCTCTTTAAGGAGACATCAGGGGTCTAAAAGCCTTCCAAAATCAACTCTGCACTTTTGAGCTGAATGATTCTGGGTTCATACTAGAATAATGAGACCAAATCTCTCCTGATACCACCATGGAGGTCCCAGGCACTCACGTGAGCCTGGGACACATGGCAAAAGGGGGAGGTCACACACCAAAGGGAGCTTCACAATACTGTAGAAATAATTGGGTGGCGATAGGGCTGCTATAGTGACTGGGAATTTACTTAAATGTTGGGAACATGGCTATAGCAGTGGAAGAGTTATTACTTTTTTTAAAGTTAACAGAATTGTTTTAAGTTAGCATCTCTGCAAAAAAACGAATAAAACCGGTCCATAGGCATGCGCACAGGGTGTGCCAGGTGTCACCCCATGCGCATTAACGCTATTGCTCTGTGCCGGCAGGAAGATGGTAAAGATCTCCCTCTTACTGGCTCTGCCATAGGAGAAGTACCTACGCACCTCTCTTTCACTGTGCCGGCAAGGAGATCAATGTGCCTGGGCCATTTATATGCAGACACACGTTTGAGCCTTTAGGGTGCACATCCTAATGCAATAGGCTGTGCACACACCTATGAACCTGTCCCACTGCCCGCACTGCCAAACTTGCTTGCTAAGCTTGCTGCAAGCCCCTCAGCATCCAGCACACTTCTGGAGATGTCGGATATCTGATCCCCTGCTGTCCACTGTGGTTTCTTCTGCCAGTTCCTACCTCACTACTGTGTGCTGCAGTAACGTAAAGGCCTGCAGAGGAAACCACATATCACAGCAGACGCCAATATTTGAATCTGAAGTTTTTAATGCAGATAATTTTTCAACAAGCTGGGGTCTTCAATGCAGTAAAGTTTGGAAGTTCAGCAGCAAAAAGGTTAATAATGAAAGGAAGAAAAAAAAAAACCACACACACGGGGCATGACTTCCCTTCAATGTGATGTGTCCCTTGTACTGCTGCCTCCTGGTTTAGTAGAAATCGTCTTCCCTTCAATCCCTCCACCATAATCTTCCAGTGCAGTGGGGTTAATAGAGCAGAAGGAGCTGTGACAGGCAGTCATCAAAACGTGCCTGACTATACCCACCCATTCCATTCCTCTCCTCTTCCATTCATAGAAGTATTAACCCCAGCCACAACAGAAGATTACAGTGGTGGGGAAAAAGAAAAAAAAAAAAAAAAAAAAAAAAATCAGAAAAGGAATATTTCTTCTAAACAAGGCAACACAATGGACACCTCAGACAGAGCATGTAACCTCCCCTTTGCTATTTTGTTAACTAAACGTAGGCTTTAATTGCCTTTTTATGGCAACAGAGTCTTTAAATATAACACATCAGGGCCTATTTCTTAATAACACTTTCAATGTTACTTTAAACATTTTGCCAGTCATCCTTCCTCAACCGACCAGCCATTCTAAAGAAAGAGCCATAGAACATCCCTATCTCTGGAGTACAAACAGTAAGAGAACAATTAGATCATAAAACACCTACCAATGGCCAGTAGAGCATCTTCAAAGTGTCCAGACATCTCAGATTTTATACTGGCCTCGATATCTTTTTTTGAAATCGTTTTATATTCATCGAAAACTGTAAAATGTAAGAGAAGAAAAGGCCAAGCTCAAGCTGTGCTCACACCGTACACTTCAAAGAACATGGACAAGATGGATGCCTCAAAACAGAATATTGAAGAAGGGGGCAATAACAGATTCAGATCAACTAAACATAGCATTTTTAATAAATATTGAATTATACCCGTCAGTTAAAAACATCTTTTTAGGCAGAAAAAAAATACAAAATAATAAAATAAAAATGATGAACAGAGGAAGATTTGTTGTCTCTTAAGACTGCAGGGACCATAAGAAGCATTCCCTGCAGTCTTAATAAACCTCAACCTCAAAACACCTCTAATTATGACCTACCTCATTTAGAAAGCCCAGATCCAAAGAAAAATAGGATAAAAGAATCGGCTTTAAAAACAGTCCTTTTTGACCTCTTGCCAGTTCAAAAATGGAACATCCCCCCCTCCCTCTGCCTCTTGTATCACTAATCACATTCAAACATCCATAGTAGGTTTGATTTTAAATTGGTGGCTGTGACAAACATCCTAACAATGAAATTTATTTTTACATCCAGCTTTATGTAGGTGAGGAACAGCAAGCAGGATGCTCCAGCACCACTAGTATGTGTTTTCCAGGATCATCTGATTACTGAGGAAGTGGGAAACAAAAAGGTAAAAAAACTTTACTGAGCAGGTACACAGTGCTCTGCCCTCGTTTTTAGATTTGATTGAACAGATACAGTACTATGGGGGAGATTTACTAAAACTGGTGAGTGCAAAATCTAGTGCAGTTCTGCATAGAACCCAATCAGCTTCCAGGTTTTATTGTCAAAATGTAATTGAACAAGCTGAAGTTAGAATCTGGTGCAGCTGTGCATGGTAGCCAATCAAACTCAGTGTGCCACTTTTAGTAAATCTCCCCCTATTTGTGATAACACAAGAAGCAGAGAGGTTGTAAATTTCTTTCAGTTCTGTGTGAATGCTGTCAGCAGCACTCTTGATTATCTCTAAAGACATGCTGGTAGGTTAATTGGATCCTGTATAAATTGTCCCTAGTATGTGTATGTATGAATGTAAGTTAAGGACCTTAGATTGTACACCCCTTGAGGGTTAGGGATTGGTAAGTGAATGTACAAAGCGCTGCGTAAATTGACGGCGCTATACAAGTACCTGAAATAAATGAAAATGAATTCCCTTGTAGCCACCCAGGACTTTCCTGTGAATTAGCAGAACTAGTGTTGATAAAAGACAGGCTGGATTAAAAATAAAAATCATGCTCTATCATTGGGACCCGGCTTAAACTTTAACTAAAGGAAAAATGTATTACAATTTGGATAGAGTGGAGAAGTATTAGAACATCGGTCAGGTGTTTATTGCTGCCTGTGGCCCCCTCTTTCCTTTTAAACATTATCATGAGAGTTAAAGTGAAAGAAAATACCAAATTCAAGGAACAGACACAGATGTCTATGCAAATTGCACAAAAGTAGTGCATGTACTACTTTAGAAATTGATGCGGCTCCGACCAAGTTGGAACCGCACCGATATGACCGCTATAATTGCTGATGATAGGGTGTGACTTGGCATATGATTTGCAAGTCGCATGGAATGCAAATTGCATGCCAAGTTGCACTCAGTTTGACCGGGGTGTAAAGCAACTAATTATGCAATGAATTTGATTTACCAGAACTGTAGAGTGCAAAATCAGGTGCAGCTCTGCATGGAAACCAATCAGCTTCCAAGTTTTTTTGTCAAAGCTTAACTGGACAAGCTGAAGTTAGAAGCAAAATGGCTACCATGCACAGCTGCACCAGATTTTGCACTTTGGTTTTAGTAAATCAACCCCATTATGTTCTAAGAATTATGGAGCAGGGATGAAATCAAGGGAACCAACATCAAAACAGTTCAAATTACCTTTCAGTAAATGCTTCCTGTTTCTAGTGCAAAGAACGGTCAAAAATTTCACTTCATCGGTCCCCCATTTTTTCTCACCAGCTTCATATAGGTCCTGAAATGAGGGTAGAGAAAATTATTCTACAAATAAACCCTACCTTCATGCTGTATACGTAGCATTCCTGCTTAGGAATAAAACATCACATTTTTCTGATGAAAAGTCACAAATGCTAATACTATGAATTCCAGAATCTCAGCAATACTACAATATTCTCACTATCTGGCATGGCAGTCAAACAGTAGTATTACTGCTTATCAATCTAACATAACACACTGTGGTATCTGCACATGACTGTTTTATTTTGGGTGTTGATCTGCTGAGTACCAGGCCTTAAAAGATTGATGGTTTATTATTACATAATTAAATATTTTAAATGCAAGCAGGGAATTTAAATGTGATTTGGTATCAAGCCTCTTGCACTTCTCTGTACAGCAAAGCTCATACTGGGACAGGATAAAGCAGCACAAGCAGCCATTCTGTTGTACAGAGTTTCGTGGTTGGTGTTATCTGCCTATGCATAAGGATAAACCCTAAATATTGGTGTAGCATAAAACGTGGTCTAAAACCTGGAGTTAGCCTTCAACTGCAGCAAAGAAAATTCAGGTCTTCTGCCCTGCCAGATAGGGCTGTGCTGTGTGACAGAGCTGTGTGAACCACAGAACTGAATGGACAAAAATACAAATCCTTTGGCAGGAAAATTTATGCAAGTCATCTGTGTATTTATCGGATTGCAGGAAACTGCAACACAGTACACTCTTATTTGGTCATTTTGTTACATGCACTAAAAATACAAAATGTTCACTTTGTTTCTGTAGTTTAACAATGTGTTTAGTAGGAAGAGGTACAATACACAGGGTTTGTTTTCACTCACTTTTTTATCAAACTTCATTAGTAAAAGCAATGACAAAATGAAAAGGTCAAATGAAGGAAGCTTGTACAGGGGGAAGTACGAAGATTGCAAATGTTTTCTGCTCTGATAATGCAGGTTCCCTAGCTTTCATGCTGATCCACTGGCAGATCTCTCAGTGGTAGAAACCCTTGATCGGCTTGGAAGTGCTATTCAGAATGGGCTCCAAGTGGGAAGAGCTCTGCTGATCAGCCAAAGTGGAGCATACAAACTGGATTTTGTCACTTCTGCCTGACATTGGAAAACATTAAAGCCCATCTCCAGGCCAAAAAAAGGTTTCCCATGCTGTGCCCACACTGCATGAATGAACTGTTTATTTTTGTTTAGGGGAGAGTAGTAAGAGGATTCATTTATCTAATCCTCCGACCCTCCCAGCACAAGCCCTCCCCCTGCAGCTCCTGCCCCTTGCAGTCTAGTTGTCTTGTGCAGTGGTCCACCACTGGCCATGGGGGGAATACTGTTTTGCAGTGAAACAAAGGATAGGGTGAGTATAAGTTTCTCCTCACCCCTAGACAAAACGAGCAGTTGACCCGTACAGAGCAGGGACTGCCCCACTGCATTGGATAACTTTTTATTTTTTGCCTGGAGTTTCACTTTAATAAATTTGTCTTCCTTCTCACTTGTGAGGACTACTTCCAAACAAATTAAGTCTAGGTTCACACCTATGTGTTTTCTGTTGCATTTTACAGAAATGCACAGCAGTCCATTTAACATGATTTCCTATGGGCCAGGTTCACATCTCTGCGTTTTACCCAGTGTGTTTTGTGGAAAGGGTCAGGGACGTTTTTAAACACAAAACGTTGCATTTTTGGTTCTATAGATTTCAATGGAGATGCTGCAGAAAAGCATAGGATGCATTTTTGACACGTTTTAATCTGCCCAGAAACAAGCTGGAAAAAAAAACAAACAAAAACAAAATGCAAAATGTATCAAAAAAACATGGCAAAAAAAGGTGTCAAAAATGAATGTGCAAAAAGTACTGCAGAAACAGATCAAATGCAAACTGCATAGGTGTGAACCTAGCCTTTACCCTAAAAATCAGACAGTTTTTTTTCAAAGTAGATTGTCACTTAAAGTAGGATTCCAAGTTTAATTTCACTTTAATTAGATTGTTTGGGCCAATCTGGCTCATTTCTATTACAGAACAATGTGACAGCAGTGTGTGCTCTAATGCACTATAGTAGCATCAATTACATACAGTAAGCAGCATTGAGTTTTGGCAGCAGTACAGGCAACTTCCCATGTTAAAGTTAAAGAGAATCTGGCTGAGTGCTCATCTGCCATTCAGGAGAATCCTTGTATTTTTATCAATGAATAATAGGCCTTTCCTGATTGGCTGAAGTAGAAACTGATGTTATTTGCCTGCCTCTCCACCTCAGTCAATCACAGGAAGTCTTGTAAGTACTGAGAAAATAAAAGGTTTCTCATAAATGGCTGAGAGGTACCAAGCACAATTCTCTTCCAACAGCAACCAATTCAGCCACTGGATGGAATATTCCCTAGTAAAGAGCTGAATGTAAACAAAGACCAGAGATGCTGGCTGGCATCATTACTCAAATATGTCAAGGGCCATACTTGGTCATTGACTAGAATCTCCCAAATTACAGCTGAATCAGGCCAGGGAAGAGTCCTTGATTGCGATGATGCTGTCGGCTGCAAAGTCCACAGCATCTTGGTAACCAATAATTCTGTGCTTACCTTAAAATAAAAAATTTATATATATATATATATCCGTTGCCTTTACAAAAAATGATGCTGTGCAACCCAACACTGCGAATTAAGTGTCCATTATGGACTTTCTGGACTCAGTGCCACCCCTCACTATACCTTCCTGTGATAAAAATGATGTGTCCATTTGCAATAGGTACATGAATTTGTCACAGGCACCTACATTTGTCTATGACACTCTTTATGAATTCCAGGGTGTGTTGCAGGAAAGTCCAAATTGATGCACTTTTATTACACTAAAATACATTTTGTCATCTTAATTAGGTCCTTCAAAAATGCAGTGCAATAAGCAATGCCTGAAACATGCAATACTACATCCGTTTTCAATTGCATGTGCTGAGAACAACCTCTTAAATATCAGAGCTTTCATAACAGAGCAAGGCACTAGGAGTTTACAGCTTGGAAAACAAGCATAAAGTGATCTTAGAAAATATCAAAATAGGTTTATAGCAAATAGGGTTAAAATTGTACTACTAGAGAAACAATGTTCTAAAAATGAGCCCTTTAAAACAGCCTGATATAAATGTACTGTCGTCAGTTCTCAAAACAGCCGTTTCACATATCTCTATAAAATATACAGTTTACCATTAAGGAAAAACAAAAATAAATCTTACAAATAGTTTTATTTCCATCTGACAGAATAATATACGGCTTTGAAAGGAAATGGAATTCATAACCAGCTCAGAATTTCACCTGAGGTGTTAAAAGAGACAAAGTACAAAGCGTTGGATTAAACTGAAATGGAGACCGTTTCTTCACTGAAGGAGCTTAAAAACACCAGCTGAATCTTTTGCGCTTGGGAAAACTCGACAGGTGTCTGTACCGAGAATGTCACCGGGTGAAAAAGCATAGAGGAAAAACAATGAACTGAAACACAGCGAGTAGACACAGGAAGGTGTCAAAAAATAGAGGGGCTTTTTGTTGGAAACAAAAGGCTGAATCCTGCTGTCTTCTCAAACACTTCAAACGTCTTGCACATACTGCAAAAGGCTCGGAATTATCTGTGCAAATCCTGTATGAGGTAGACTGCTGCCTTCGTTCATTTCAAAAACTGTACTTCAAAAACCATGCTCAATGCCTTACAAAATGGGTTTTTAAGGGCAAGCTTTTATTGTAAAAGATGTACTCATCGAAATGACCACTATAAAGTGCAACTCTTTTTCCCACACCTTTTTGACCAAGATAAAACTCTAAACAGCTAATTATTTCCAAAGTCTACAATTTCAACAGATCTAAATGACAACCTGGCAGTGTAAGGTGAAGCAAGGATCTAGGAAATCTCCATGAGCTCCACTAGGTGAAAACATTTGGGCTGGAAGAACACCAGCCATTTATAGCAGGTCTAATCCACTATGACTCAAAATTCATTACATCAGATAGTTAAAGGTCTACTGCAGTGGTCTCCAAACTACAGCCTCAGGGCTCGATACTGCCCTTTGCTTGCCTTTATCCGACCCTTGAGGCAATATTCCTGCCACTGACAACAACAGTGGGGCATAATTCCTGGCATTAACACCAACAATGGTGTTCCTCACACTGATACCAACTATTTCTCCCCTTAATACCAAAGACCAGACATTGTTTACTCCCACTGGGCACAGTCCAGTCCCTCTAAAGTCTGAAGATCAGTAAACTGGTCCTTTCTTTGGAAAGTTTAGAGACCTCTGGTCTACTGTATTATAAAAACTGTATACAATTAATGTAAAGTCATGAGAGTAGTATAAATATATATGTATTTATTAAGTATGAGAGAAAGTGTGGGGGTGGACTGAACTGTGAAAGCTGAAAAATGCAGGCAGAGGACAAGGGACTAGTTGCCAGTATTGCATGTTGGCTCCCTGCAGCTGATCTTTCTCCATTATGGACTTTCCATGCCTTATTCTGCATTGTGTCTTTTGTATGAAGGTGGCCATTTTGGTAGAGGGCTTTGCTTCTTAGGCTGGCCATACACTGTTCGAATTTTGGCTGGTTCCTGATGAACCAGGTGAAATTCACTTAGTGGGTAGCCCCTATGGCCTCTTCCTGCCAAACATCCTTCATTTGAAAAATCAAAGCAGCTGGGGAGAAAATTTATTGGCTGCACAGCAGCATCTAACTGCATCTGCATCTAACTGTAGTGCTACCCCCACAGAAGCCATTTGGTAGTTTGGGGTCTCTGTTCTTCTATCTCTACTCTGAGAACATCAGCCCCACTGACACACCAGGTTAAGCAAATGGATACTGCACTGCTATTGGGAACACAGATACCTGGCACACAACTAGGGTTAAGTATAAACAAGCAGACTGGTTAGTGGTAAATGAACCCAATATATTGTCATGGGTTGCAGTGAATGACAGCATGCACATAAATGAAGAATTTCATTTTCCAGAAGCATGCACACAAAGAGGTCTCTAAGGTTCCTCTAGAACTCTGAATGTTGACAGTAGACTGATGCATAGCCCTTTTCATGCAACTAACCCATAAGACCCATCTCCTAGCCACTGTAAAAAAAACTCCTGAAGGACACAGGCTGAAACAAGCTGCTCTACTTCTCTATACATCATCCAAAAGGTATATCTAGGTGTCAGCAGTTTGAGTCTTCACAAGTATATCCACATTTTCTTTCAGCTAGAAAAATAGTAAAAATATGCTTTAGCTAAAATACCAACTTATGGAAGACAAACTTTTGATATGCTTACACCAACCTCAAGATCTGTAATATAAGGTATAAAATATTTTTTATACTTTTTGAAGTTGTTCAATCATAATCCCAAATTTTTCCATACAAATTAAGCAGGTAGGAACAGAAAAAAAACTGAAGTTACGGATATAGGTTCTATGAATTCACCTCAAATTGATAATAATCAGTTCAACTATTTTAATTAAGTTAATGCCACCCCCTGTGTTTAGGGGGGTTGTACGATTATATATATTGGCTTTTATTTTAATTGTATGCTATAAGGAAGGCTGTGGCCGAAATGCGTTAGAATGTTATGGAATATGTATTTTCTGTTTATATGAAGAAGCTGCCAGCTACATCTTTAAAAGATTTGAAGTGAACGCCATAGCCTGAGCACCGGCTTTCTGCTCTCATTTGCTATACAGCGGTATAGCTTGAGTGAGTGTCTTTGAAAAAAGTGAAACGTGGAGAAAAAAAAATAAATTTAAAAATCTTTTGTATAACATTTATGTTTTGCTTGCTGGGTTTGGTAAAGAAACACACTGGAGGTGTTAAGGTGCTGCCCCTTTAATTTTATTAGTATTAAATTTGCTGATTGGACAGAGGGCATTCTTATTCTTGCTTGGTTTCTTGTAACACTAGCTGCAATGTCGGGCACCCACAAGAGCCAAGAGAAATGTTGGGGGGGGGGGTCTGTTGCTGGCGCTCGCCTAAGGTAAGTGTTGGAAGCAAAGAACAAGCAAAGCAGACATCTCCTTGCAAGCTGCAGTGTCGGACAGCTGTACTCTAAAGGGGACCACAACTGAAAGAAGTGATACTTTGAGGTCTGGGCTACCTTCAGGCATATCTGTCCTCAATTTATTCATTACTCCCCAGATTGGAGACCTGTTAGAGCTCTACTAGAGTTCGGGACCACACTTCAGAGGGACCTGGATGAGGCAATGTGGCTTCCCCATATATGCATGCTATTAAAATCGCTCTGTTTTTAATGCAAATTGATGACTAGCTGGTTAGAAACCAGGGAACTATTTGTATTGTATTGTGCAATGACCAGAGGCTTATCTGTTCATTATGAAAGGCTCATACAAACCTGTAGATAAAATTTACCTTTGCATCCTGTTTGGCAAGTTCATCATTCACATTATCACTCTGGTCTCTTCCTCCCTGCACAATAAGAAAACAATTTAAATAGTTTTTTTTGTTAATGTTTTCCTATGTTAATTTCTCCTCTGTCTTACTAGCCCAATCTAAAGCTACTGGAATTTGGCTGCTTCAGCATGCACTAGCCAAATTTTGATCAGTGTGCGGCTATCCAGTGCTCAGCAAAAGTCGGTCATAGACCAGTTTACCTTTAAAAAAAAAACAAACTAATGCATAGAGGTGAACCATCCATAAATAAGAATTGGATTTTTACTGTTGTGATGTTTTACTGCTTGAACATGGACAAATGTGACAAGAAAGAAAACAAACTGCCTATATCTTTGGATCATCTAGGTTTACATTTTCATGCTCTTTGAATTGTGCCCAGTTTTTTTTTCTCTGTTTGCATTGCCAATGGGTGTATACTTAAGTCAGACTATGTGAATGAAAAGCATTTATGTTATAAACTTAGTGAATTCATGTGTAGGATTTTGTTTGCTGAATGCAAATATGGTCTGGGCTATGCCTCATGCCTATAAAATAAAAGTATAAAGCACTTCTTTGATTGTAGAGCTCCTATGATCTAGAGCCTTCCTAGCCAAAGGGAAACTTACAGCAGCCATAGCTACCAGCACTCTCTGGAACATAAAAGAGGTGTCTGAGCAAATATCATCCTCTAGAGACTTGCCATATTCTGCAACAAGAGAGTAAAAAAAATTAGAAGATAACTTACAAAGCATATAAAAAACACATTGAATAAAAATAATAAAGAAAAAAGTTGTGTCTGTCAGTTGTCTAAAAACCACAAAAAGGACAGAAAAATAGTAGTCTGAATGAGGTTTAGTGTTTTGATGTCTTACGTTGCAGTGCGGGATTCTTTATATACTTAGCGGTGTATGTCCAATTAAATACACTGTATAGTGCTGCTTAATATGTTAATATGAAAAGAAAAAAAAAGTTTCCACCAAAGGCTCTTCAATCTATTTTGTGGTATACAAGAATAAACTGAGCCAACACAGATGATCATACAGTTGTATGCATAGTGCATGCAGTCTTTTTTGTATGAACAAATTGTCCCTGTGCTCAGTAGCTGATGCAACGAAAGCAGCTCATACATTAGTCATTTTTATTTTTCATTCAACCAGTGGTTTGAACGAAAAAAAAAAAAAAAAAAAAAAAAAAAAAACACCAGAATCCTTCCCGCTAAGTTACTGTATTCGAACAGGCAGGAGACTTCCCCAACATCCGAATATACTGAGCAGTGCTGCTGGCTATAGCTGGAAGAAGTGATCTATCAGGAAAAACCCGACAGGGCAGTTGTACAGAAGTCGATTGGTGATCAACTTGTGATCAACAAAATTTGAATTTCAATGCATGTATGGCCAGCTTAAGTATGTTTTCTTCACCATGTTTCAACAAGCATTTTATAAGGTTAAACAATGGCACTCAGTATGTAGATTTAAGAGGCTTTCATGTGTATTAAAAGAGAATCCAGCATCCTGTTTAATGTGTGAGAAATCAACTTAAAGTGGAAGTAAGCATTAAAATCGTGTATGTGTTTGTAGATATGGAGCTAGGAGATAGAGGTTTTTGGCAGAAACTTACGTGATGACCTAGCTGCAGGGGGGCTTTTGAAAATATTTGCATATGACACTAACAGCAAAACTTTAAAAAAAAAGGGAACCAACTGGTCGGGACCCGGTGATTGACAGCCCCCTACCCGGAAATGCAAGATCAGGTATGTATACACATGATTTTGCGCATCTGTGCCGCCCTGTAGCAGTATGTCTGCTATAGGGAAGGCGGGAAATGGTTAAAGTGGATCTGCAGTCACTTCAAAAAAATTTTAAAATGTCAGCAGGTAGAAATACGGTAGCTGCTGACTTAATAAACAGGACACTTACTTGTCAAAGGATCCAGAACGGTCACCCGGCTGGTTCTTTACTGGTCTCTAGGTCCCCTGCACTGGGCATGTTTACTAAGAGAAACTGGTTGTAAAGCTGCAAGGCTTCCCACTGCACAGGTATGAGCCATTTGTGAATGGTACCGCAGTCTTATGGGACCTGTGATGTGTCCCAGAAGGCTGCGGAAAAATAGGGGAGGAGCTGTCAGGGACCTCAGATCTGGCCGCGATCGCGCACGGGTCTGCGCATGCGCGGTATGCCCGGCCGCACTAGCGTGCGAGCCTTGGGACCCTGGCACCCGTGACAGCAGCGGCGGTCGCACATGCGCACTCACACGCCTGGCACCAATCAGGGCGCAGGGCGCCCTATTTAAAACAGGACAGGTCTGTGTTCTAATTGCCGTATGGTCTTACCTGTATCCTGTGTTTCCTGTATTGAGATTGCCTTATTGCCGACCTGGATTTGCTGATTGTCTCCTGTTCTGATCCCTGGCTTGTCTGACCATTCTCCTGTTTAATCCTGCACGTTCTGATCTCCTGTTACCGAACCCGGCTTGTGACCCGTTTATCCTTCTGTCTACTGTTTTGGTACCGTTCTGCCTCCGCCGTTACCGACCCGGCCTGCCAGACTCTGCTCTCGCTACCTCCTCACATCAGGCTCTCACCTGCTATACACCTCCAGTGGTGCTTCTCCTACAGCTGGCTGAACCCAGGGGTCGCGACCTGGTCTCAGCCTGCTCCAAGTCCATCCCCACCATCAGGGGCCCTGGTGAATAAGCAGGTTGGGACTTAGATTCCACACCTTGGGGGATTCCGGTCTGTGGAACGCTAGAGGCTACCGCCGGCAGGGACATAACAGGGGTGAACTTCCTTTCAGATCACCTAAGCGATCTGGGCAGAAGAGAGAGTGGGTACCTGTCAAAACCAGGGACAAGGGAGAGGAGGGGGGGGGCAGAAAAGCAGTATTTCTGCTTTTTGGTGAAGTTCTTCTTTAAGTAACAGGAACAGTTGGGAACTTTGCATCATATGTAAAGAAAATCCTATGGCTATATAATCTAGAACATACTCAGTTTATAATTTGCATTAATGTCTTGAATTTCTTTTGTTGATCGAGAAGCCAAGATTTCGATCAGACAGCCTTCATCGGTCCCTGCACCCTGCAAAGATAAGACAGCAAAAACAGTCAGTCAATTACAAGTTTCTGGCTTGGAAAAAATATACACTTCAGATTTGTCTGTCCAAGTAAAGTTTGTCATGAAAAAAAAAAAAAAAAATATATATATATATATAAAAAGGAGGACTGCCATTGCGGACCTACATCTGAAAATGTTGGCTGACTGTGACCCAGAACAAATATGGAAGTCAGGGAAATGCCTGAGGTCCTTATCTGTATACTTGCCTAAGTCAGTAATTCAAAGTATTGAAGTCAGAGGGTCAACTATCATTTTCAGGAGAGGTCAGCAATGCAGCTTCCATGTTTTCCTCAAGACAGGTTTCTTTTACAAAATGAATCTGATCATTAAAAGAAAAACACACAGACACACTTTTCAGGTCCTCAGCCTGGGAAGGCCCAATACAGATTGCTCACTTCTCAGATTTGCTGCAAGCTAGGTTGGTTCAGAAACAGTTCCTCTACCTGAATAGCTCAGTACATTGGAAGGGGTTCAAAGAAAGGCTGATGAGACATAAAACCCATACACATCCTGTACAAAACTATTAAGGACTTCTTTACCAACAGATTAGTGTAAGGTGAGAATCTCATATGGAATATTAGATTCCTGTTAAATGAGACCTAAAACTCAGTTTTGGCTTTATATAGACAGATACGGGCCCATCCGGTAGTACACCTATACATTCAAAACCCTAATTATATTTGGACTTTACAGTACTACTCTGGCAAAAATACATACATCAAATTTATGATTGATTTCTTTTTATATTTCAATTGAAATTCATATTTTACAAATATAGTATTATGGACAAAGTGTTGAGCTTAAAACAAGAAAAACAGAAAAAAACCTCTGTGATATGGCAATCCAGAAAATAGAAAGGGTATAGGAAGAGCTATGCAGGCCAGGAAGAGGGAAAGATATCAGATAACAGAGGAAAATAAGTGATATTATTACGAATATATAAAATTTAGAGCAAAACATTAAAAAGTTGCAGGCTGATGCATCAATGCTGTCTTTGCGCTGCATACTCCATTCCATACGACATGCCTACACCATCATTTACATTTTTGCATCATAGCCATAGAATCATTCTGTGTATAACAATCATAGCCAATGGTGAATTGTCATCCTCTAATCTGTTTCACAGACTTGGTTCGCTTTTACCAGTTTTGTTGTGCTGTATGTGCTAATATCACAACCAGAAACTCTTTAAAAATCACTCCCCGGGCAGACAAAGGGGCAAATGCCCTGGGGCACCGACTGGAGATTCCCCACAGTATATACCCTCAATAACTATAGAGCTGTATTCCAGTATAATGTCATTGTTTTAGTAATTTTAAAGCTGGAAACGGTCAACCTCATGGGTCCAAATGTATAGCCATATTTTTGATACCACTCCAATTGGTATGCAGAACAGCATATATACAGCCTGCAACTTTTTTTGATTGCTTTGAATTTCATATATTAGCAATAATAAAAATCAAATGGTTTTAGTATGTATTTATCCCTAAGTGTAAAGTGAGACTATAAGGTTTTGGCTTTATACAGAGGTAGACATATCAGTTGTGCAGCTGCATAAGGGGCCTGTGTGATACAGGAGCCCATTTATACTAGACGTGGGATGGGCAGGGGCTGGAACTTCTGTTACTGTCGGATAGACTTGGACACTACTCTAGGAAATGTGAGGCACTGAAACTGGTCTTCATGATGCCTTAACCATGTTCCTGGTTTTTAATATCAAAGTGCTGTCAGTCAGTGAAATACCTATATCACCTTTTGCCTGACTGGCACCAAGACATGAAAAATGTATCTCTCATTTGCTTTTGACACCATTTGGAATGGAAGCAAAGAGGATGCTTTCTGTCTGACCCCAGTTGCATATTATGTACCATGAAAGGTACATAATAAAAAAGGTACAGCGCAGATTATTCTTCACCTGTATTTATCTATAGCAATGGTTTCCAAACCTTTCAAACAAAAGGACCAGTTTCCTGTCCTTCAGACCTTAGGGGGGCCGGATTGTGGCCAGTGGGGGTAGAAAATGTCCCAGGCCTGGCATCGGTGAGACTAAACATTGCCTCAGGGTTGACCACCATATCACATGGTACTCCAGAACCATGCAATTTGGTGCAACACTTTTTTTTTTTTTTTTTATTGCAGTAGTAGTGCATGCAGTACGTTTTCCATGTTCCAGTGTGATTTGCAGCCCATGCAAATGAATGGACTGCAAAAATCGCACCACACTGGATTGAGCAGGAATTGGCACACGTTCCTGTGCAATTCAGGTGTGAACCAGCCCTCAGGTTTGGTGGTCAGAAGTGCATGTGGTCAGGAGGAGGAGGAATAGTGCCTTGTCATTGGCATTACTGGGAGGAATAGTGCCCTGTTATTGGTATTTCTGGGAGGAATAGTGCCTCATCATTAACGTCAGTGGCAGGAATTATGCCCCACTGTTGGTGTCAGTGGGAGCAATAGTGTCCCAAGGGCCGGATAAAAGCTTGCAAAGGGCTGCATCAAGAACCTCAGGCCACAGTTTGGAGACCATTAATCTACAGCATCTCTATCTTCAGTGAAAAAGCCAGTAGTTGAGTGTTGGGCCCAAAAATTGGTCTTGCACAGCGGACATTACGTTACTGTCTGCTATTGCATTTTCACACAGGTTTTTAAAACACTCATCATCCATAAATCTTGGTTTAAATCAATATCACCTTAGACCCTCTCCTAGAGGGGGCTTACAAAGGAAACCACAAAGCTAAAAATTTGTCTCCGGTCTTTGCTTCTTTTTACATGACGTCAATGTCAAAATTCCTCCAGAGTCTGGCAACATTATTTAAGTCTCTTTTTACAAATGTACTAAAAGGGCAAGATGTTTAACCAACAGCTCATCATATCAACAGCTCATTGATAAAGTCAGTTCTGGACATGCAAAGAATTTATTTATGAATGCATGCAGATCCGTACTAAAACAGATTTGGATTGAACAGGTTTGATTGGTTGCCATTTCACAATTTTTGAAAAACAATTAGCTTTGAATAAAAAGGAAAAAAGTTCTGCACTAACAATCATGCAATAAAACAGTAAACAATGTCCGTCTTATACTCTCCAGGATTGCTGTAGCTCCCACCGACACGTTTCATCAGTGTAACATTAAGAGATACCCATATGATCATGCTAGTTTGACCTTTGTAATAGGGGACAAGCTATAAGGTAATAGCACATCATTAAAAAAAACTCGGTGGAAGTGACACAATATTCAGTTTGGATTCACAATTGTTTCACTTATTTCAGGCTCTTATAATATATATATATATATATATATATATATATATATATATATATATATATATATACATACACACACATACATACATACACACACACACACCCGTTAGTTCCTGCCCTCAAGGAGCTTACAATCTAAGGACCCTTAACTAATCATACATAAATATACTAGGGCCAATTAACCTACCAGCATGCCTTTGGAGTGTGTTAGGAAACCGGAGTACCTAGAGGAAAACCACCCAGGCACAGGGAGAACATGTTAACTCCATGCAGGTAGTGTTATGGTTGGCATTTGAACAAACAACTCTGGTGCTGCCAGGCGGAAGTGCTAACCACTTAGACACTGTGCTTGTTGTGATTTTTGAGCATGGACTATTCAGGAAATTATTACTCATTTTCACATTATCATTCTTGTTTCACTTTTGTTTATAGGTTTATATTATTACTTTGCTATTTACTGTTTTATTGCATAATGGTTTGATAGCGCAGTCAATATTACTTACACCACAGACAGTATTGCATGCAGCTAAGAATTTTGACGGCAGGTACACAGATTTTCTTTGATTCAAACAGCTAGCTTCAGTTGGAGAAAAACCTGTTTGCCATAATCATCATATGGAGGTCATATCTCAGATCCACCAATCGCCAACAAATTATTCATTGGATGGATGTATAAAGGATGCTATTTTCTAAAACAAGTCTCATTTTGAAGTATTCACCAACACCTGACAACATCACGACTGCAAAATATATGTAACGTTCACTTTATTAAGTTGCAAATTTCACAAGATTGACTTTGTAACATGAGAACCAGCCAATTTCAGGTATTTTTAATGATTCCTTCCTAAAGACCCTAAGCTCATCTTCATCTAAGTCAGCATTTAACAGAAGTTCCCCGGATTCCTTCATATCCATTTCAGTCTCTAATTATCTTAACTAATTCTGCAAATGTTTTTATAAATATGCCCCATGCTACATTCATTTAATACACCATTTACCCTGTCTGCTATGCCAGCTCTTCATGTACTCACATTTACGGAGATAAGTGCTATTAAGTGGTTCCTCATCACTATTAAAATCAACAGACAAGACTTTTATTTCCATGAGTTAATTAGAATGAACTGCACATCCCTAGGAATGGCTATTTATAGTTTAATTATGCCTGCAGCATAATACATATTTAATAATCGTGTAATTATTTTCTTTTGGAAAAGTTTATCCATAACATGAATTATATTAATGGTAATCAAAGACAAGGTATAGTTGTTACATTAAAACACCGACACACAAAATAGACCTAATGTCAAATTCTGTCTTCATTTACGTGCTGCTTTAATTAAACTAAACTAATTGGGTCCTTCTTAATAAACTGAAAATACATAAAAAATTAAATTATACATGCAGCAAAGGTCTATTGCAAACAAAATGTTTATGCTAAGCAGTGCAGGGACAAGGTTATCTAGCGCTCAGGGCAAAGATGCGAAACGGCGTCCCATCCCCAAAATGTTGGGGCATTATGTGTCAGCAAAAATCCTCTCCTCCAAAAAAATTGAGCACTAATCTACATGCCTACCCAAAGCATAAATTCCCTTTGCAAGCCAAAATTTCTAGCCAAACAAAAATTTCCCTCTTCCAGTACTCCTGCTAGCTTGTAGGTAGGCACTCTCCATGCAGTGTCCCCCACCTCATATGATTCCACAGAGTCTAGGGCAGCCACCCATTCTGCCCACCCCTTGTCTTGGCCCTGACTATGTGAGCAAGCTACCAATAACATTCAGGGGAAAAGGATTGGCAAAAGAATGTACTGTATATCTACAATGAAATTAGAAACCGGACATGTAACTTTCCTTTGACATCAGTTTGTGTTTTAATTTCCCCCCTTCCTTTAGATTGTAAGCTCCACAAGCAGGGCCCTCACATTCCTTCTGTACTGAAATGTATTGTAATTGTACTGTCTCCCTTATATTGTAAAGCGCTGCGCAAACTGTTGGCGCTATATAAATCCTGTATAATAATAATTTCCATTATAGGGGTTCCAATTTTCTGTTATGCCCTACCCAGTATATTTTCAATAGTGCCACTTCCCGCAGAATTTATGTTTCCATGCTATCACTCACAATAAATTTAGCCCACCTTCACAGTGGAAACAGGTAGCATAAGTGAGGTATCACATGGTTCAAGGCTGTTTAGTGACTTGTCTTATCTAGCTTCTTAAATTCTTAGTCATGCTATGCCTTAGGTCACTAAGTGGACATAACTAATTGCCGCAATAAGACTACCATGCAGTACTGAGTCTACTTCATAATGATATATTGCATATATGACTGGGGACAGGTTCCTTTGTCCAGTATGGTTACCTTCATGGCTTTCTTCAGTTCCTGAACATCATAGAGAATTGATGAGGTTATCAGGCCAAGAATCACTTTTTCAAAGTTTCCTGTCAGCTCAGATTTCAGGTCATCTTCCAAATCCTAAAAAGTAATAAAGTACAAATTAAAATAAAAGTAACACATTTCATAAATTGCTTTTCCATTAAATCAGCTATTTTAAAGGCCAACTGCTCCCAATAACTAAAATAGACATTTTTTCCTTCTACTGCTTTCTCTCAAATTTTTTAGTGTAATTAATGATCTACTGGGTTGTTTAAATGTAATTTGCCAATAACGAGCCCATTGAAGGGACACCATGATTATTCAGGTATTCACATGGAAAATTTAGTCAAAACATTAGACTATTTTTATATATCGCTTACATATTTGATTTTGTGCATGGTCATTGTGTGCACATCCAAGCTTATAATTACCCTTTAATAGTGTTAAATTTAATTGCCCACTAAAGAGAATAGTGTTTATGGAAATGCTAACCACTGAATACATTAATCCTAATATAGTAATACTTATTCTCATTTCAAATCTCACTTGCCTTTGTTTAGGTGTGTAGCGGTACCCCCAGAGAAGCCAGCAGTTAGAGAAGTCCCGGAGATATTTTGCCCCACAGCCCAAACACAGTCACTCTTTGGCTCACTAAAGAGTATAAGGGTGTTCTTTTTGGTGTTTTTATTTTTAGGGATCATTTGGGTAGGGATTGCGGATGAGCGGGATGCGCCAAAAAGAACTATGTACAAGATGAGGACATGAACTTTCTTCTGCAGCACTTTAAGCACATTCCTTGCAGGGGCCAGTAACGGACTTGGCTTAGTCGATAAGACAAAGGCACAAGTTTCTTCCTTTAAGCAACTTGAGAAGAGTCCTTTTAACACAGAACAAGATGGAACAAGCTTTTCAGGATACCAGCTGTTATTCCCTTTTCCTGCACTCTCAGCTGGCTCTCAAGCACCAGGAGGGGTAGCAGCATCCCACAGTCTCTAGGATCTCTCACACAGTCTGCAAGCCTCCTTCCAATGTCCTCCAGATACCTTTACCACTGATCTCAGACAAGATCCAACAACAGACAGTCCCTCAGTCAGTTTCCAGGCCACTCATTTAGTCCAGATGAGGCCTCACAAACAGCAAGCCCACTAGGCTGGATTCCTTCTCTTCAGGACAAGAGCAGAAGACTCTAGATCTCAGGCTATTTATACTAATTTCCCAGCAGCCACTTGTGCAGGGCCCACAAAGATTGGCTGGGACTGTATAAATATTCACGTTGCCCATTTACATTGCTCCACACCTATGTTCCAGAACTGTTCACATGGTTTTGAAATACAGAGTGAGAGCAACTAAAACTGCAACCTGTGAGATACAAAGTAAACCCTAAAAAATGATAGGCAGCTGCACCGACTACAGTGAGCTAGAACTAAATTTGCCTAACCCAGAATTACAGCCACACGGAGTACAGTGAGACAAGCTATATTTACCTTGTAACAAAAATGCAGCTCCACTGGACACAGCGAGCCAGAACTAAATCTATCTAGGAGGGTGCTACATAGGATTCTTCACATTGGCAAATTACATGCCAAGCTGCTCATCAAAAGTGACAAATCACGGTTGGGACATACTGGAACACCGCTTGAGAAGTTGCTGCAATGGATATTAATGTAACCTTAGCAGTATATGTAACTTCTGTGGAGCCCCAAATGATCCAGCTACACAAATCAAAACTGAACTCCAGAATAAGCAATTACTGTCTAAATACATGAGGCATGTGTTTTGTTTTTGTATTTAAATTTTGGTGTGCTTTGTGGATTTCTTCCAGGTCTGTGCAGTAATCCAACATTACATTTTTCCTCTGCACAAGAACTTCTTGTAATAATGACCTGTCACTGCTACTCTCCTTATGCAGGTGACTGGTCTTGGTCTTTGCTCTTTGCACAAGCTATGTATAGCACATAATTGATATCACGGCTACATTAACGGTAATATCCGGGCTCACAAAGACATTTGGTGCACACAAAGTGGATTTATATTCTTTGTTGCTATTGAGGAATATATTTAAACAAAAGTAAAGTAATGAAAGTGTTCAGTTTAAATGGTAAAATGTTTGTGCGGTTTGGGAACCTATTTATGAAAGCTATGAAAGCAACTAATATTCAGTATTATTGAATGAATCGCCTTTGATTTGGAAATCAGAGAGAGACAGAACATCCCTTAAAATGTATGTCCAGCCAAAGCTTTATTTTCAGTTTGGTATAGAGTGGGTACGGATATGAACACTAATTTTCTTTTTGCCATCAGGTGCTTCATTCTAAAAGATTTCTCCACACTAGCTGACAATAGTTTCAATAGACACAAAGTAAGGGGAAATCTTCCCATGACATTATCATTGACTAAATATGATCAGATCTATATTTGGTCAGAGATAACATCTGGACACCCCACCCCTTTGTTTACGTTCCTCAGCAGGGACCAGAAGCTGTCATTCATAGCAAGCACTCAGGGGTGGATCATGTTTGCATTTTTCTCTTTTGGGTGTCGTTGTTGTGATTCATGTGGATCTGCATCCCGTGGCTACATGATTGATGGTGGATTTACTTAGTGGGACATTTCTTTGGATTTTTTATTAGAACTTGTTCAAAAGTGTGTCTTGGTTTACGATTTACTTTTTTTGCCCTCGTCAACATCGGGACAGCATTGGGACAAAGTGCTTAGATAAGGGTCTGGTATGAAATTTGTGGGCTCCCTTAATAACCAGGCCCCAAGCAGGAAGCTGATACATTTAGCATTTAACCGCTACTAAATGTAGAATTTCCTGTTGCTGATAGAGGTTTTGCTTGGTCAAAAACCCATGTGCTTTTATCATTCACTGTACCTCCAAGTAGGCAAAGTAAGGTTCCATACATATGTGGTAATAGGGAGACAGACTACACTTTTCTGTCAAGCTCCTCCAAATGTTATAGGTGTACCTATAGGTGCTTGTATAATTTACATAACTGGTATTTAGGTACGAAAGTCATAATTATTTTATTAATTTCCAATAAATAGAACTATTTCAAAAAGCTGCACAGACTTGAGGAATAGAAGTGCTCAGGCTAAGATAGAAGAAATCACTCTAGAAGGTTAGGGCAGTTATTCTTCAGCAAATAACATTTACTGTCAGCACGAAGACCATGCTTGTGGTGTATTCAATTCATTATATCACAGCAGAGCAATACAGGAGATGTACAAGGTGTGATTTTTGTCTGGCATCTACAATGGAATCTGTCTCACTTCACTGACAATGGACTCAAAAAAGTGTCAGTTTGATATTTATATTTACTCAAACAGCACTTCTAAAACATGGCATGGAAGGGTTCAAGATGAGTAATGGAAAAGTATAACTATTACGAAGAGACAGCAATCAAATTTGCAGAGGAAAACTGTGGAAAATTGCAGCAATCAAACATTTTCATTTTCAAAACTGCAGGTTTAGAATATGCTTGGTTGACAAGAATTGCAGCACTTATTCATAATGAAGGATGGATAAATTCTGTTGTCAAAAGAAAGCCTGTAGGTAGAGAAATATAGTAGCTACCATTGCTAACCTTCCTTTGGAAATGCTATTTGCCTAGCTGTCTTAGGCCTCAGGATTGTACAAGTCATTGACCTGGAACCAGCTTGCATATTAGAAAGTCAGAGTGAAGTCAGTAAGGGAACTAGCATTTTCAGAATGATTGTAATATTCACCTTAAAATCATTTCTTCAAGTGAAGATTACACCACTGAAAGCATTTCACACGTAGCCCTTCCAGACTGTACAGCCAGACTGCTGACCCAACTGTTCACTGCTGCAGTAAAGGAGTAAATTAGGTTACCTCCCTGCTTGTAATTGGACAATAAAGCAGCAGGGCACCTTTCTACTCCCACTGCTCTCTCCTCCTGTCAGCGCACCTAATTGGCTCCCAGTGCTACTCCTCCATATTCCAGCCTGGGTGCTGCTGTACATGGGCCGAAAAGACACTGATACTAAATCAAATTCTTATACAATAGCATTATTACCAAACACAAAGTAAAATAAGCTGCAAAAAGGTATGTGTATAGAAGTGTATAGAGTTCAGTTCTAGGAATTTCATGAACCTCGGTATGGGAAGTAGACTCACAGTCAAATGGACAGAAGAAACAAAAGGGGAAATGTTACTTATTGGTAAAAGGGTATACAAAGAGAAATGGCGTAGCAACAATTACAGTCGAGGAACTGATTTTTTTTACACCTTGTAAGGTTAACCGAGTGGTATTCATCAGCTTGAGAAAAGTCCAACCATAGGGCTTTCAGATGGGGTGGATCCTTAAACGTGATCTGCCTGCTCAGCGGGGGATCTCTCCACTGATCCCCGCAGAGCAGGCGGATAACAGGTCTCCGTCTGCTCTGCTGCTGCAGATTGGACACAGACACTGCCCACTGATTTCAATGGGGCGGTTGGATAGAAACGGACCGTCTGTCCATTTCCACCTGATTTTTATCCATCCATTGAAGTCTATAGCCCCTTTCACACGAGCAGACCAATGGGGTCTATCTGTCCATTTTTCAGGCAGATCCGATCGGTCCATCCATAGATTTCATTGGACTGGTGAGTATCAGCAGACAATAGTTCGCTGACACCCACCAGCATCCGATCCTGTATGCCAAAAAACAGACGGATGGGGATCCATTCCCCATCCGTCCAGCGGATCATATCGGATAACAATCTGGTGGAAACCAACAGGTGGTCCATTTCCATCCTTCGATCCCATTGAAATCAGTGGGCAGTGTGTGTCCGCTCTGCAGCAGTAGAGCGGAGACCTGTCATCTGCCTGCTCAGCGGGGATCAGTGGAGAGATCCCCCGCTGAGCATATGGATCACACTAACGAATCCGCCCAATCTGAAAGGGGCCTATGGATGGACCAATCAGGTCTGCCTGAAAAACGAACAGGTTCATCTGTGTCCATTGGTCTGCTCATGTGAAAGGGGACTAACATTGCACTTGTCATGCAATTGTAAGAACCAATGAGGTTTACTCAACAATAAACAATAGACCTATCATAAGTTTGACCACTTCCACTGATGACCTCCTCCTGAAAACACCAATCACCTGGCTGTTTGGCTGACCCTCTGCCTTCAATACTTTTCTTAGTTACTGACCCAGAACAAGTGTGCAGCTCATGATATATCAGGTCAGATATTCTTATATACAGTTGTTTGAAGATAATACAAATTACCTAAGCAAGGGGGACAACCAATAAAAGAAGGAGTGGAATGCAATGGCAGTCTCCATGTTTCTTTCATTACAGTTTTCTTTTGAAGGGTAAGTAAAGCTGATCACTTTTCCTGGCAGTTTCTACTAGACCACAGGCTGGTAAACCAGTCCTCTGATCTCACCAGCAGACTAAGCAAATAGTTCAATTTTTCCAGCACTCATAATGCCATCTGCATATAAACATACTGTTGGCAAACCTGCGGACAGATTTGAGAGACGGTTTCCCACTTCTACTTAGTCTTGTATCCCTTTTCACTTAGAACAGACTGAAACAAAAAACTTACAGTTAAAAGATGAACTCCAGGAAAGGAAAACATTCTTTGCAGTGGAGTTGGAATGTAAGGGTTAAATGTTAATTTACATCTAGGGGAATGGGAAAAGCAGTTTTAACTACCTGATCCTCTGCTCCTCTGTGCTGCAAGACCGGTCCCTGCAGCCTCTTCTGCCCTATGTTCTTGCAGCCAGATGCTCCTGACATCTTTAAGACCAATTCAAACCCATAGAGATGCATTGGACCTGCAAGGAACAGCCCACTGCTGGAGCATAGAGGATCATGATCTACTAGAGGAGCAGAATATCCAGTAAGTAAAACTGCTTTTCCTGTCCCTTTGACCTAAAAAAGCATTTCACCTTTACAGTGCACTGGTAGCCCCCCTGCAAGGGATGGTTTTACTTTATTGTTCCTATAGTTGCCAAAAAATTAGTAGATTTTTCCCCCTTAGTTCTAGTGGTCATAAACACCAACAGCTACAGAAGGGGTGGGCACACGTCAGCCCTCTAGTGGTTAGGGAAATACAAGTCGTTCCTCTGAGTTGTTCTTAAAGCTGATCTCCAGGAATTCAGCCACTATGAGTTAAGTCCAAGGAAGTACATACCTCCTCATGGATTTCTCTCTATTATTTTACATCTAACAATTTTATATTGCTCTGGAAGGAAAATTATTGCTACATCTCTAGAGATTGGATGCTGGACCTTCTGGTCTCAGCTACTTCAGCTGCAGAGTTGTGTGCAGCTTCTGTATCTGCCCTTCCCCTCCTCCTGCCCAATCACTAAGCACTTTGTAAATTGAGTTCACGTAATACACAGGCTTCTGTGAAGGTGGAGCACAGAGAAGGGGTGGGCACAGCAGCTGTGTGTGGGAAATCAATAGCCCTCCTCTCAAAACCTCAGAGTATAGACTCTGCAGCTGAAGTAGCTGTGACCTGAAGGTCCAGCATTGGAGTTTCAGAAATGTAGCAATAGTTATCCTTCTGGGCTCCGTGGCCTGAGCCTCATTGGACACAACTCATAGTATGCTTGCAAATTTTATAAAGTGGCTGAATTCCTGGAGTTCAGCTTTAAGGCTATCGGCCTTGCACTGCCTCACGGGACTTTTAGTACAGCTAGAGGGTGAAGTTTGCCTACCGCTGGAGTAAAAGAGTGCTCAGCGCCATACAGCACAAGGTGTACAAAGAGTTCATTGTCACAAAATGCTCAAAACACCATACTGTACCAGAACGAACTTGTTCTGTAGTATCAGCCATCACTGACACTGCAGCCCTTGTCCTCCTAAATGCCTCCCCTGATGTGAAAACCACACAGGCACTTAACAATGCTTACCTCTGCTACGAAGGCAAACACTTGCTCACTAAGTCACATTGTCAGAGCAGTTATGCAAACACAATAAGACCTATTCAAATGTCCCTCAAGCTTGATGTGCTGGCATTACTGACTCATACCTGACAACCCCAGTCTAGTTCCTCAGCAACTGAACGTCACACTCGCCCTTCGCTAATTTTAGACTCCACAACTGCCAGCTGTGAATGAATACTGTACAAGCAAAAAAAAGTGTTTTCTGACAGAGCAGTGCTGAAAAGATCATGACCTGAAACTGGAAGATGACAGCACTAGACTAAGTCTAGATAGCAATTATTTCTAGAAACCCTGGAGTATTACGCTAACTATAGCGTCACCTAACAGCACATCAGCCCTCCCTGAACTTCTACTATACAAAAATGTATATAAAAAATGAGTTTTTAGCTGAAGTCTAAACATGCAGAGCTAATGAAGCAAAACGAAAAAAGCATATTTTCACCCCTGAAACTTTAGAAGCTTCCACAATTTGTTTAGCAGTTTTTCTCCTGAGACGCCTATGAGCCATACCGATATCCAGCAGCTACAAATAGAGATTCCACGCATGAATAACCAGTGAGAATCAACGCAGTCTTAAAGCGTATGGAAACCCAAAATCATTTTTTCAGTATGTTTGGCATAATGGACCATTGTTTACACCTTTCCTAATACTGAACTTCAGGGAAAGGAAGTTTTTGAAGGGGTTGGGAAGGTGCCTCCACACTGCAAAGATTAAGGTTTAAATGTTAGTTTAGGTCAAGAGGATAAAAAACAAAAAACAAAAACAAAAAAAAAAAAAAAAAAACAGCACTATATGACGCACTCAATCCTCCGTCCTCTGTGATGCAAGACCTGTTCTCACAGCCGCTTCTCCCTGGCAGTTGCAGGTCCTCCGATATCAAGTGCAATGCAGGGTCCATAGCCCTGCATTGGACATGAGAACACCAAAAAACAGCACACTACTGCAGCGTAGGAATACTCCATCTATTGCGAGGATAACCATGAGCATTTGGTGAACTTCACCAAATGTTACTTCAAACCTCCTGAGACTAGCAGTCAGAGGCAGCAGTGCCTTAGATCTCACACTGCAGATATTTAGCTATGAGGCAGTAGGTACAGGAGTTCCCAGATACACTCACATACCATAATTCCAGACAAGGTACACTTTTGTAGGCACAATATATTTTTGGCATTCTCTAACATAGCGAACCTGAAATGTTTTGCGTTCGGGACCTCCTAAAGGCATATGTAAAGCCAAAACTTAGTTTAAGATAAAGCAGGGGAGGGTTAGAGCAACTATCAGGTTTTATTGCTGTGTGTGCGCGCGCATGTGTGTCCTGGAGCATTCACCCCGGGGCTGCTGTTGCAGTCTACCTTACAGGACCTCCCCCACTCCCCATAAAATATCCAAATTATATTTTTGCTAAAGATACAGTAAAATAATATTAGCAGACACAAACACAACAGAGTAGAATAACCGCTTGCCGCCCTGCCACTGTATATATATGTGTGCAGGGCGGCAGTGGAGCGCAAAAGCACGTTTTAAAACATGCTCCGCGCTCCCGCCGACCCGCGGGTGACACGATTCGATCCAGGAGGGATCAATCATTAGATTTCAGCCAGTGATTTCTGGCTGAAATCACATGATCGGTCCCTGTCCTATCCTGTCCTGTGTTGACTTTTACACAGGGCAGGATATGATGTCATTCTTCTCTGCCTGGACACATTCCGTTCCAGACAGAGAAGACACAGTAAAAGTGAGTAAAACAGCACACATTTACAGTTAGAACATTCTAGGTCACATTTAACCCCCTGATCGCCCCCCCCCCAGTTAACCCCTTCACTGCCCTGTCACCAGTGTCACTGATCAGTGAAGCGATTTTTACTGATCACTGTATCAGTGTCGCTGGCGACTTCCGATAGTGTTAGCGCCCCTCCCAGATAGCGCCAGTTTGCCCACTAGTGCACCAGAAATCCCATTTAACCCCTTGATCGCCCCCCCCTCCCCCCCAGTTAACCCCTTCACTGCCCTGTCAGCAGTGTCATTGATTACAGTGAACAGATTTTTACTGATCACTGTATTAGTGTCACTGGTGACTTCCGATAGTGTTCGCGCCCCTCCTAGATAGCGCCAGTTTGCCCGCTAATGCATGGGATTTTTTTTTTACCAAAAACATGTAGCAGAATACATTTTGGCTTAACTTTATGACTAACTTTGAGTTTACGATATATTTTTTATAGCTGAAAGTAGAAAATATTGTTTTTTTTTCAAACTTTGTGTTTTTTTTGTTTATAGCGCAAAAAATAAAAAGCACACAGGTGATCAAATACCACCAAAAGAAAGCTCTATTTGTGTGAAAAAAAGGACATAAATTTCATTTGGGTACAGCATTGCATGACCGCGCAATTATCATTTGAATTAGTGCAGCGCTGTATAGCAAAAAAAGGCATAAATTACAGTATCTATACCATAGTTTGTAGACACTATAACTTTCACACAAAGCAATCAATATACACTTATTGGGATTTTATTTACCAAAAACATGAATCAGAATACATTTTGGCTTAAATTTTTGACTAACTTTGAGTTTACGATATATTTTTTATAGCTGAAAGTAGAAAATATTGTTTTTTTTCAAAATTTTCGTGTTTTTTTTGTTTATAGCGCAAAAAATAAAAAGCGCACAGGTGATAAAATGCCACCAAAAGAAAGCTCTATTTGTGTGAAAAAAAGGACGTAAATTTCATTTGGGTACAGCATTGCATGACCGCGCAATTATCATTTGAATTAGTGCTGCGCCAAACAGCAAAAAAAGGCCTGGACATTAAGGGGGGTAAATCCTCTGGAGCTCAAGTGGTTAAATAAAGTGGTGTGTGAGCGAGGTCTTGGGGCATATTCACAGGGGCACAGTGGCCTGTACAGTGGGAACCAGTGGTTTATGTGGCTGGAGCTGTGTGCAGACAGCCAATGTTATGTAATGAAGATACAGCAGCCGTATGAACACAGCCGCAAGTCGTAATTAGACAGGCGAGTGGATGCAGGTGCACAGTCCTGTAAATAAACAGTATGCATTCGGGACCATTAACCCACGCCTGCACAAACTGTGTGTGTACTGGTGCAGGTTCCTGCAAAGTAACAGGCAATTCAAGCCGTGTAAACAAACCACTCATTCACATGCCTGGTGTACCTGTGTGCATGAGCCCCTGGTTGTTGAACTCTGTGGTGGGCCGAGCTTTTTCTGCTCCCCAACCTTTGCCACCTTTAGCTGAAGAGGCAGCCGCTGGAGGTGTAGACATGCTGAAGCTGTGAAGTTTGTTTTGCAGTCACGGCAGAAACTATACCTCCTGTTGAACATGACCTATTCAAATGAATGGCGCTGCTCTGCAAGCGCCCCCACAACCGCATTCAATGCGCACAGTTGTGGCGCGCTAGTGTGGGGTTGAAGGGGTAAAGCAGGTGGGGTGGATGCAATACAACGCCTCCTCACTGTGTCAAATGCTCCCTGAAGAGCAATCCAAATGCTTTTTTACAGCCCTGTTGGGGGAGCTTCACTGAAATATCAGGGGTCTAAATAGACCTCTGAGGTCTCATTTTTGAGAGCGAGAAATGAACAGGGGACAAACTCCTCAATCATTTTCTCTACAGTGTCAGCTGCTCTGTAAACCAGTTTATGACATATTTACATAATTCCCCCCGATCCCACTCTCTATCCTGAACTCAAACCTCCTTTGGTTTGCAGCAGCTGCAGTTAGCAGGGGGGAATGACCACTGGCTTCAGTACAGAAAGTCATGGGAATTCTAGCACTTTTTATTTTTGTTTAAAGCTTCAAAATGGGGAAACCTGTTCTGGTGTCAACTGTCAAAGACAAGACATCCCCTAGCTTTAAAAACGGTACTAAACCCTCCTATCCTTTACAGTCAAGGAAGCTGCCATCTTTAGCCTCTGTTTGATCTGTAACTGCCATGATGCTGCACATGTGATCAGTTATGACACCAACCATTTGATGGCTTGACAGTTAAGAGCGCAAACAATGACAGTGCAATTGTGCAGTTATTCACAACATGCCTTATGTAACTGGGAAAGAAGTAAAGGGAAATCTTCTCATTGAAACACATACACCAAAAAAAAAAAATTCCCCAATGTATTCAGAACTTTGCTATACGTGCACTTTAAGCAGGAACAAAGAGTCACTGGAATGTCAAACCTACATGATCACTGGCTAAACTACAACAATTTGCATACAATAAAGTGAGGAAAAAGTGAAATCACATTAAAAAAAAATACTTTCCCAATTTTGCAGCCAAGCTGCTGACTGAATGCCAACACGTATCCTTCCAGTGGATGACCTATGTACAGTATAAACAGGTGATCAGACCATGGTTTGAAGCACAGCTGGTAACAAGGGCAATGTCATAAGCTGAGGGATCAATTAGAAATCCTCCCCATTGACATTTGAAGAAGAGTGTATTTATTTTTAGGTCAGCAACAGGGAGATCTCAAATGGGGAAGAATCACTTTGAAAGACAAGTGAAATGGAATTCTCATAAAAAGCACATTAGCAAAAGTACCTAAAAACTTTCAAATGTTTTGCCAACAAAAAAGATAATTTTCGTGCTTTTGTTTCCAAGCCAAGTTTTTCATAAAATTGTTTTTACTCACATGCCATGGTTTACTTAAAAGAGAAGTAGGGCTTTTTTCCCTGTTTATACTTACCTAGGTGGATGCAGTTCTCCTCTCCGCTCTGAGCAGAGACCAGGACTGTCAGTCACCGCTCTCTGCTCAACCCCACAGCGGACTGTAGAGGAGGGAGCGGCTGACTCAGGCTTAGCCGAGTGCCACTCTAAATTCTTGGGTGGATCCCAACTTTGAAGTTGGGATCTTTCCCCAGCCTGGACTGGCTGAATGATGTCAGCTGACAGTGGACAGTCTGCTGTCAGCTGAAAACGGATCACAGGAGTGCAGAACGAACTGCACGCCTGTGATCCACAGGAGAAGTACAGCCAAAGCTTTTTTTGGCTGTGCTTCTCCTGTGAAACCTCAGCCAAAAACAACCTTGATAAAAACAAACAGCTCAGTAAAAATAAAACAACAAAATCAGCTTTTGCTGCACTATTGACCTTCAATACAAAGATTTTCATCACAGTATCTATCTGCCGCTAAATGTCCATAGTTTGATGGCCACTGTGATTTAAACCACTTCTTTTAAGCCCAGGTTGCCCTGGACCCACCCCACAACCTGGGGCTGGACAGTAGAAAGGGAAGCAGCACAGTGATGAGCTTCTCTCTTTCATTTTGCTTTTAAAGTGATATAACCCCCCAAGCATGTTATATTTACCTGCTCTGTGCAGTGGTTTTGCACAGAGCAGCCTGATTCTCCTCTTCTCGGGTCCCCACCGGGGCTCCTGGCTCCTCCCTCCTACCTAGTGCCCCCCACTGCAAGCAGCTTGCTGTGGGGGTACCCCAGCAGGCTCGCTCCTGAGCCGCTGCTCTCAGTGTCCATAAACACACCGAGCACTGCCCCCTATCTCATTAATTGGAGACGTCCCCTGTGCACATTGCTGGATCACAATGGGGCTCAAGTATTAGGGGGGCTGAAGGGGGAGCTGCACACACACAAGGTAAAAAATCTTGAGCCTTTAGAACCACTTTAACGCCTATCAGCATTCTTCTGGTCAGCGCATGAACGGATTGGCTCCTTGTCCTGCTTTTTCCTCCCACACTCCAGCCCCACTATACAGAGACAGAAAAGGGCCGATATCAGCTCAAATTCAGGTATTTGGAATACTGCTTGCATATATATATTTATTTTTTCTGAAAGCAGTGGGCCTGTAGAACAAAAATGATAGATGCAATTTTTTATGTTGGAAATTAAAATAATATTTTAGGGTACAACTAAAATCCCCCAAATTTCCATTAAATGTAAAAGATTAAATTTTTTTTAGATAATACAAAATATATATGTCAAGCCTCATAACTGTGTGTGCCATAAAAATAAGTTAATAGGTGACCTTTAAAGGCCTTTATTGATCTTTAACTTAGAGTAAATCATAAATGATGGCCCAAGAAATATTTTTCTGGCATATGCAGATACACCCAATAGAGGTCAATGCAGCAGGATTTACATACATGCATGCATCCTTGGTGCACATGTGAATGGAGGCCCGTACATTTTTTTTTTTTTGAATGACCAGAATACTGGACAGCAGTGCATGTGTAGTACTTCTGCACCTATGATCTTCTACAAAGTGAGTGCTCCACAGAAGATAGGAGTTAAAAAAAAACCTGTGAGATAACCTCTGACTGTTCAAGAAGCTCCTTATTGCCCTTTTCCACTTTAGAAACAGCTTGATAATTATTGTGATGGCTGAAGACTGATTGCTATTATCAAGCTATATAGGGTATTGTTTTAGGTAACATCTTTAAATACATTAGAAATGGAATGTTGTCAAGACTTTGAGCAATGGGGTAATATTTGTAGGCTTTATATTTGTTCTGTCCAACCTATATGTATTTTTCCTGTTGTATTAAACTGTATTAGGTTACTATTGTTCCAATGTATGCTGATATGTATGGTTTGGAGATGCTACAAATTGTTTATTTTTTGATGTGGTATCTCCCTTTGACCTCCACTCCTGTTTAGTGCTAGTTTGTGCAGTCTTAACTAGACCATTCCCATGTTTTCCACGTTTCCTCGGTCATTGTTAGTTCTTCACAGATACGGGGCTTAGGAACAGTCTTCTTACACTTCAAAGACTAGAAAACATCCTTTGTACTGCATGTCAAAGAAAAAAATGCATTGGATGATCTGAGCATGTCCTGCTGCTCCAAAGCTACCTGGTAAATCCTAAATTACAATGATCCAATTGGGTGGCAAAGTCCATTAGCCTGTTCCACTTCATGCAAGTTTTAGGGAAAACAGGCCACACACCAATGGCATCTTTGGTAAGTTTTATGGAATAAACAAGCACATACAGCACACACTTCCATCCTTCTGCCTAAAACCACCTAACATGTTTCGCCCATAGCTGGGTTTAATCATAGGCGTATGTGATTGTTTATCAATAATCAGACGTCATAAGTGTGCAGCCTATTATACCTGCATTGAACTTAACTTTTGTGCCTAGTGAAGAGTTATGCTGCCTGTGAATGGTGACCATACTCTCCAGTCAGAATGGGTCTAAGAACGTATGATTCTCATCCTTTTGGCCAAGATCAAGTGTAGTATCTGTTCTTATCAGTGTCCAGTAGGGGTGGCCGGGGTCATTCTTCCTTTTAGGCGAGGATGGCTGGCTGTATAGTACCCCTGCTGGTATGATGAGGGCTCTGAAGGTTAGTACCGGCTGGAAGAAAAACCAAGATGCCCACAGGCTGTTGGGGCCCGGGAGTAATTCCCCTAGGAAAACTGGAGGGGCCCAGTTCCTCCCGATTCAAATGGGTCTACCTTGTCTGGCCAGGGGCCGGGAGGCAGAGAGTCTGCAGAGCAGTGCCCCAAGAGTGGTCGCCTCAGGGGTGCTCTTAGTAACACATGGGGGTGGGATCCCAAGTGGTAAAGTGTACATAGTCACTGTTCTAAACACTTTCTGCACTGCGCCTTTTAGGGCTAGGCCTTTTGGCTAAGTCCAGGGCAATGGTTTTGCTACAGGCCTCAGGGCCTAGCCAGTGCACAATTGCATGGTCACCTATTTATTTTTCTACCCACTGTTTTGTCACCTTTCACTTGTGGTTTTTTTCTCACTAGGATGGAGGGTGTGGGTCCTTGGACCTGCCCTGAAGTCTAGGGAGAGGATGTATGGCCATTGTGTTCCTTCCTCCCCTGTTCCTGGGGGGAGGGGGTCTCTCTTCAGGAGAGTTCCCTGATCTAATACTTGGTGGTTGGCTTCAGCTAGCCCTAAGGAAAGGGGTCCGCCAGGCCTTTTGGCTAGGTAGACCAGGTTGAAACCTTTGTCCCTGTCAGGAGCCCCGGGGGGATAAGCGTAGAGGTCTTACCCCTCTGGGGGGGTGGACTAAAGCACACCCCTAAGTACACCGTTTTGTGTTTTGCACTTGCACTTTTTTGTCACTTATGGGTTTTTGTTTTTCGCACCTCCGCGAACTTTACAAAATAGAAAAAACGCTCAAAGCAGTATTTGAAACAGAGCAATATTATCTCTATGAAGGCTGTGACTATACTTTAAATTTATAGTAAACCATGGAATGTGACACTTCACTGGGTAATTAATGTTGCTCACAATGTACCATTGGCTCTCTAAGCTTTAGAGTTCTATACCATGCAAGTCAAAACCTTGAAATTATATATTAATTGTTGTGCTGCAGTCTTACCTTTCCTACAGAGACCTTGTAAGCAGTTTTGATTTCCTGACGCTGGGCAAGGGTTCTTTGTGCAATCACATCAATGATGGCATCTTCATCAGTACCTGAAGAGAGGACAGAGAAGAATAGAAGTAGAAGACACTTCCTTGCACCCACCAGTCAAGCCTTCTGTGCAGCCTTCACTGTTACCAGTCATTCATATTCTGTTTCCTCCTAAAACCGTTTTCATTTTACTTAACATGTTTGTATTTGTGACAAGACACTTTCATTTAAAAGATGCTTTTTAAAATGACACACACAGATACCATGCCACATAGCTTAAAAATATCTGCATAACACCTATTAACTGACGAAGTGATTGGTGGTCACTAAACACGTCTTTGGTGTTTTAATAAATATTGTTTCATCAAGGTTATCAACACTCGTTGGATGGTCTTTTCCACCACTTATGGTGTTCACCAGCACTAGCACCTTTCCCCATTCAGCTATAGGCACCTCTGCCATGCAAGTAAACAGCAGGCTTTTTACAATCTATAACAACTTTTTAAAACAACAAAACTACAAAGTATTTGGGCAAAATATGAGAGTCTGTTTCTCATTCAATCTAGTTAAATTAAAACTACAGGCAAAACATTGTTTTCATTTTGCATACAGTAAGGGAGAATTATAGCCTGTCAGTGTATTTTTTGCCATCTGTGTCCCATGGAAGAGATTTACCTTCCTGTCCCATAGCCAAAACAGGAAATGAGATAATTTCTGCAAATTAGGGGAATTTATTGGGGACCCCAGGTCACCAGAACTAGTGTCCCCACTAGAAAATTTCCCCTCGATTACTTTTCTGGGGGATAACCCAAAATTTGGGGATTTCTTTTACTTTCACTTTTTATGATAATGATAAACAGGACAAAAACGAGGGGGGGGGGTGAATCTCCCTAATGATGGCACAGACAACAATAAAAACCTAATAGGTGTTCTAATCCCTCTCCACTCTACCCAAAACTACAAAAGAGTTAAAGTTATACTTTAAATGACACATATCATTTACATAAGATTCCTCAATTCAAATTAGGGTACTGACTGAATGTAATTACTGATAAGGGGGGGTGGAGATTGTGTTAAATTGGGTTCACTATGAACTAATCTGACACTAGCCTACTAACGGATTAGAGAGTGCCAAAGGATGTGAACACTGAATGCATGTGGTACAGGCCAGGCAGCTCAAGGCTCATGTTCTTACAAAAGTAAAACTTTGTATTTAAATTTAGCATCACTTTTTCTGCTTGCTACAGAATCTGAACTTTTAGTGAGAATATACTTCCTCTTGACGCACAATACCTACAAATACAATGTAGTTGGCCATTGTAGAATTTGCAATAGATTGGTGGCTGTTTTTATGATCATAACCTCTGCTGCCAACTCAGTTTAGCCTTGTCCTGTATGAACCTAACCTCCATTTCTGTCTTGGAACTTATGCGGTTTGGCATGAATCCTAGTAGTAATTCCTGGCTGATCTCGTTTAGTTTATGATTACGCCCTGCTACTTTAAAAGGTGTTCTTGACTTCCTAGAACCTATTATTTTCATTCTTGCCCAGACCTTCTAATAAAGTATAGTTCCGTAATGCCAAGAAACGAATATCCAATGATGTACATGATGACACATGTACATGATGATAGAGATGATGTAGGGGGGTTGATTTACTAAAGGCAAATAAGCTGCTATACTGACTTTCCATGGGAATTTTCCCCAGCGCTTAGTGAAGGTAGTGAAAAAACTAACCAATCACAAGCAAGGAAATTAAAAAAAGCAATTTTCTTGCACAGGATTGGATAATGGAAGTCAGCAGAGCTTCGCCTCATGGATTAAGCTCTGAACAAAAATTTCCCATGCAAAGTGTACTCTACCTTGCAAAATGAACAGTCTGTTAGCCAATCAACCCCTGAGCATCACAATGCCATTCAGAGCCTATTACCACACCACAATAAGTTGAAGGAATAGCTTTCCTACCTCTGTGCATGCATCTACTAAATGCAAACTATAGGTCTGTAAGGGCACCATCCTTTAGGGTTGTGAGAAAGTCATGTTTATCTAGAGAGCTTAAAGAACAATAGAAGGAATTCTGATGTTTCAGTGGACTTTTATATGCTCACTGTTCTGTGAAAATACCATGCATACCCTCATTCTAAAATACGGCATATGGGACCCTTGACCAAGAGAAGCTCAACATGTACATATTTATCTACTTTGCATTATGAATCCTAAGTTTATTCAATAGGAAAACAAAGGAATGATCTGCAAAATTACAGTGACCCATGGCAACCAACCAGATCTAATTTTACTGTTGTCTGGTAACAAATTATTTCTAATTGGATATTTTAACCCCTTCCCACCCAAGGGTAAAACAAATGTTAATACCCAAACACAATTTTGCAACTTTGACTTGTTTTAGTAAAACTGTACATCTCACAACAACTACTTTGTGCATCCAGGTGGATTATACCGTGTTTTTTTTTTTTCTGCAGGACAAATGAAGCTTTCATTTGGTGGCAAAATAGTTATTATATCTTGGTTTTTTTTTATTATCTAAAAGGAAAACTGGCCTGAAATATAAAATAAATGAATAAAAATGATATTACATATACATACATTATATATATATATAATTTTTTTTTTTTTTTTTTTTAAATGTAGCTGTATATATTTTTGCTATTATAACCTACCAAAGATCAATCCAAAATAAAATTCTGCTCAAGACAATACCATATATGTACATGTTAGTTGTTGTATGTACCCGTAGTACAGCTCAGAAACAATAGTGCGTTGTTTTTTTAGCCTACCTAAAACACACTGACACGGATAGGAATTTAAAAAAAAAAAAAAAAAAAGTTTCAAAAACCCTGCCCCCAAAAATACTGACCCTGACCTTGACCCAAACACTAACCTAAATCAAACTATTGCTCTGCATCACATACACACAAGCTTTCAGTTAAGGCTTAAGCCCAACCTTTGTGTTTATGGAAGGGCCAGGGGAGGCACATGTCAAGAATCAGATCATGCGTGAACATCCAGCCACCTTTATAAAAAAAGTCTTAAGGCATAGGACATTTATATATATTTTTTTATAGAACATGGACATTTCCCAACATGTAAGGTTACAGTTCTGAACTAAAAAAAAAAAAATATTACCCTATCCAGCCACTCACCCATCCCTTTCATGGCTTTCCGCAACTTCTGAACATCGTCTGCTGCATTGAAGTTTGGGGAAGGTTTAATGGTTCCTTTGGTTCCAATCTGCAGAAGTGACATGTATACGAGTCAGTTATCAGTGTAACACTGTATGAAACAGCACAGGGTTGTTGGAACTGAAATCTGAAAAAAAAAAATTAGTTCCAACCAACACCAAAACTTTTAGCTTCTGTAAACTTATGATATATGAAAGGAAAGCACAAGTGCCCCCAAAAAAAGATGCAGGAAGGAATAAATATTCACATATGGTGAAAAAAGTCTCTGCAATTTAAATTTAAGCTCTCGTTAAAAAATAAATAAAAATAAATTCACTCCAACCACTGATTTTCAGTGGAAAAGAGTTAATATTTTGGTCAGGTTTTATTTCAGTCTGTGATCCTCATGGGTGTCCCTGTGACCCATATAGGAACTTAAGGGAGCTGTAACTGGGTCAGAAATTCACAGACAAAAATAAAAAAAAAACAGTCTTAAATTTTCTAAACCTTTTTAAACACTACTAAAACATGTATTGGTCTGTCTTTGCCCCAGTTGGGGAGATTCCTAAAGAGGAGCTCCAGGCTCCCCCCAAAAAGTTAAAAGTCAGCAGTTACAAATACTGTAGCTGCCGACTTTTAATATAAGGACACTTATCTGTCCAGGGGTCCAGCACCATCTTCACCTGGGCCAGTTCTTCACTAGCCTCCGGGTTCCTGGTGCCGGCATTGCAAGTAAGGGAAACCAGAAGTGAAGCCTTGCAGCTTCACAACTAGTTTCCTACTGTGCATGTGCAAGTCACACTGTGCCCTGTGAATGGTCCCGTAGTCTTCTGGGACCTGTGAAGCATCCCAGAAGACTGCAGGGGGATGGAGGGGGGCCGGACTTCTGGCTTCGTTCGCCGCGGTACCTGTTCCCCCCCAAAAAATGTGGCAGTGGAGGGGTGGGGGGAAGGAGGGTGCAAACAAGCAGAGGAGAAGATCCCCCACTAGCTGTCAAAGTTGGGGGGAGGTCCTTTCATAACACGTTTGTCAGGGATGCGGGTGTGACCAGAAGTGTGTGGACTGACACAGGGAAACGTAGGCTTCAGATATAGTAAATAATATAATTTATTGAGAACAACAATACAAATATAAACGCAGTGCACCAAACCCCAAGCTAACAAATACATACAACAAGGTGAAACAAACCCAAACTGATATAGATACACAGGTACATACACATGTAGAGCACAACGTAGTTAGGCAGGCCAGGTCGATAACTATCAGGCAGGTAGGTACAGGAGGAGCAGGCGGAGAGAATGGTCAGGGTCACAAGCCAGGGATCAAACAGGAGAAGTCAGCAGAGGTCAGTATCAGGCAGGGTCGGCAACAAGTCAGGCAGGAACAGGAATGCAGGTGACAAGATACAGGGGCCCATGGAAAAACACACACCAAGGCCATGACTGAGTCTGGCCATTCCTTAAATACAACCCCTGCAATCAGCTTCAGGTGTTTTGGCTGACTGCAGCGGTGAGTCCCTGATTGCCGAGAGCACCCGCTGGCCAGCCCTGGTACTGCAGCCCACAAGGCAGGTGAGTTCCACCGTTATTGGCAAGTCCATTCCTGACAACATTACAACCTGAATATAGTCACTAGTCTCGCTGGTATGACTATCTTAATAGAATTGTAAATCTTTTGTCAGGTAGGAAAGGTTTCATATCTATTTCAGCTGCATTAAAATGGTTGTAAACCTCAGACATAAAATATGAACAAAGCACATTGATCTATACTGTGTATTTGCCCTATCCAAAGTACTCAATGTCATCTCTGTCTGCTGTATAATTCCTCTGCTATCAGCAAGGATCACTTCTGACAAGTTTTCCTGATGCCAAGATATAAAAAGGTGACGGGGAGGGAGCTCCAGCACAGCCTGTGATTTACAGCCTTAGCTCTGCAAACAAGGGTCAATGGGGAAAATGTCCCTTACAGTGGTGGTCATTCGAAAGAATGCAACCCTGGAGTTCAAGATACTAACATTGCAGACAGCTAAAAAGGTCATTGGTGTTATGCTGCTGGGTTTCTGCAGATACATGTCAATCAGTCACAGCTTAAAGAAACCCTAGTATGTTCAGGAGCAGGGGGTCTCCAAACTTTCTGAACAGCTAGTTTACTGTCCTGTCCAGACTTTGAGGCCAGACTGTGGCCAGTGGGAGTAGAAAATGCCCCGGCATCAGTGAGAGTGAACAATGCCCCAGGCTTGGAGGTCATTGGGAGTAAAAACATAGTTATTCCCCATCACTGGTGTCAGTGGAAGGAATAGTGCCCCATCATTGGTGTCAGTGGGAAGAGCAATGCCCTGCGCCATCATTGGTGTCAGTGGAAGAAATTGTGCCCCAATGTTGGTTTCAGTGGGAGGATTAGTCTCCAATTGTTTATATTATAGTGAGAAATAGTACCCCAGGATTGGATGACAGTTGGAGAAATTATGCCCCAATCAGTGGAAAGAATGGCGCCTCATGGTTGGTGTTCATAGGAGGAATAGTGCTTCATATCAGTGGAAGGAATATTGCCCCAATCCCCAGATGAGTGCAATCAAAGGGCTTTATTTGGCCCACAGATGGCATTTTGGAGACCACTGTTCTGGAGGAACCCTGGGGTTCCACAGTACACTGGTTATTAAAAGTTATCCTTTGTTCCATATGGGGAAACTACAAGTTTGCATTACAGGATATATTGCTCAGTGTAAGAATATGCATGTCTTATGAATGATGCTTAAACAGTATGCTAACTTTAAAATGATGGAGCTGCAGATATCAGCACATCAACAGTTATTGGCGAGACGCCGGTTTCCTCCCTGGGGGTTACATATGTTTACATTACCTTCAGCAGTTTTCCTCTGAGAGTGACAGCTGATATTTGCATAGGCCTACATGAAATCCCATATGTACTCGGCTCCAGCCGATCCCTCCAGCATTGTGGTGTCTGTGAGGAGCTTACAAGGATTACACCAGGGCCAGGAAGCATTTTACATATCTCTGAGGCATCAGTTACCACATTTGGGTCTTGTTGTATGATAAGAAACACTCTGTTACATAGCAACAAATCTTTAAGCATCAAACTTGATTCAAAATAAACATTAGTTTATACAACATTTCTTGTGAATGTGCTGATCCCAGTTTATAAGGTAAGATAACATAACTATTTCTCTGTCCACCAATGGCCCCCAGCCTGTGGGACGGGATGGATGTTGCTCTCAGCAACCTCTAAACAGATGCTAAAATACCCATTTGTCTGAACAGTCTAAATAATGCATGGTATACTAATAACATATATAATATATAAAGCAAAGATTGTGTCAGTAACCACCTACTAACCGTAAAAGAAGAGAAGGTCATTGGTGTGAACATAAGCAGTTATACCATATGTATGTTTATTCATACATTTGTATCTTGACAATTCTATAGGCCAGCTCTGTAGGTGGCATGTCTAATGCACTGAAAAACCTTTACCACTGGATTTTCATGTTTGTTTTTTAAAACATACAAAAAGTAGATCATCAGGTCTTTCCTCAATCCTCCCCAACTGCTCGGCATGGGTTTGGAATGCAAAATGTGATTGCTAATTTGTGTATATACACACACACACACACACACACACACACACACACACACACACACACACACACACACACACACACACACACACACACACACACACACACACACACACACACACACACACACACACACACACTCACACACTCTCTGAGGCTAGTTTAGACAGGAGCCAGTTAACCTACCAGCTTGTCTTTGGAGTGTGGGTGTAAGGCAATTCCCGTGAGACGACTGGTGAATAGGCATGTGCACAGAAATGCATGATCACGCACGGTGAAGATTGGCGCCAGACAGACTATTTAAGAGGTGCCTCTGCCTGTGCCGAGTGCTGACTGGTCTTCAGCTGTTCCCTCTTTCCTGATCGTTCCTATGTGTGATTTCCTTGTTGCTGACCCGGCTTGTTCTTGACCCGACTCCGATTCCTCTCCTGCTTGATACTGGTTCCTGACTTCGGCTCTACTCCTAACTTTGGCTTGCTTATGATTTGGCACCTCGCTGTCCGCCCATTGATGACCCCAGCTATTCCTTTGACACTGCTCCTGTCTCCTATCCCTGCTTCCTGCCTTGCTCTGGTGCACACCTGGCAATCTACCATACCAGCTCTGCATACTACTACACTGCCTGAATCGGAGGTTCATCAGTCTTCCAAAGTCTCCAACTGCAAGAGCTGCAAACAACATCTGCTGGCGCTCTTGACCCCCTGGTCCCTAGACACCCTCTGTTCCACTTCCAGTTGGGTCAGGGCTAATGACACAAGTGCGGCCGACCTCGTCATTTCAGTCTCCAATCAGGTATAACACAGTACCAGTCAGCCAGTGATGGAGTCTGAAAGGGAGGCTTTTGCAATGGGGGACATCTGTCAATCAATCTCTGCCTTGTCTTACATGGCACAAAGTTTGCAAAAAACCTTGAGCACATGGAAAACCAATTACCAACCAAGTCAGATGTCTCAACAGCCATGGGTCCTTCTGCAGTCTCAGACAAAACTACCCAGACAGAGCTCAGCATGATTCCTGGAACTTCTCCTCCACCAGAACCCCGGGTTCCAATACCTGAGTTTTTCATGGGAGACCGCAGGAGGTTTCGAACCTTTTGTAACTCCTGTGAGCTATATTTTTCTCTGCTACCAAGAACCTTTGCATCACAAAGCACCAGAGTGGGATTGTTTTACTCCTTCAGAATGAACCCCAATCCTGGGCACACCACCTTCGTGAGCAACATGATCCGGCTCTGACTTCTACGGACTCTTTTTTTTTTCAGCGATGTCACAACTTTACGCTGATCCCTTCCGTCGCCAGACTGCAGAATCTATGCTTAGCAAGCTACAGCAAGGCCAAAAGGTCTATAGAGGAATATGTCACAGAGTTCCGTATATGGAGTTCCGCCACTCAATGGAACAAGTCTGCTCTCCACCATCAGTTTCGCCTTGGTCTCTCTAACATCTTGAAAGATGAGCTTGCCAGAGTTGAGGTACCAACCAGGCTAGAGGACCTGATAAACCTTGCCATTCAAAATCGACAGACGGCTCTGGAAAAGGCAGGGCGAAAGAACTAGCAGGGGTGTCTTGATCTGCTCTGAAATAGAGGACTGTCCCCTCACCCACTGCTGTCGCATCAGACATACTCTCCAGCAAAAGGGGGCTTCGTAATTCTCATAGGAGCTTTTGGAGACCACCATTATCCTCTGCTGAACATCTTCGACGACAAGACTCCAACCTCTGCCTCTACTGTGGTGATGTGGGTCACTATGTACTGACATATCCAGTGAGACCTCCTAAGCCCTCTCCTAGCTGGTTCCATATGATGCACCCACAAGGAACGAGTCAAACGCACCTCCCCTTCCTTCTTCACTTGCAATGTGCTGGAAGAACTATTTCTGTTTTAGCAATTATAGACTCTGGTGCCTGTAGCTGTTTCATGGATTCTACCTTTGCTCATCAATACAATATCCCTCTCTATACCAAGAAACAAAGACTTTCGGTCCATCTGGCTGATGCCTCTGGTATCAGTTCTGGCCCAGTGACGCAAGAGACTATGCCAATCTTCTGCCACTCATCCTCAGGACATCAGGAATTTCTATGTCTGGATGTCATAACCTCACAATGTTTCCGGTCATCCTCAGCATGCCCTGGCTAAGGGCGCACAACCCATCCATTAACTGGCTCTCCGGGGAAATCCTCTTTTCTTCCAAATACTGTCAGAACCATTGTATTCCGAAGGAACCATGCGCAGTGACTCCTCTTCTTAGCATCCATCCTGATTCAGAGATGATGAAACTTGTCCCCGCTGTCTACCATGATTACTTGGATATACTCAACAAAAACAGTGCCAATGCTCTTCCCCCGCACCGGCCATACGATTGTCCTATTGAACTCCTAATCAGTGCGGAGATCCCTTTTGGGCGAATTTACCCTCTCCGAATTGGAACTAGAGGAATTACATACAGTCAGGTCCATAAATATTGGGACATCGACACAATTTTAACATTTTTGGCTCTATACACCACCACAATGTATTTGAAATGAAACAAACAAGATGTGCTTTAACTGCAGACTGTCAGCTTTAATTTGAGGGTATTTACATCCAAATCAGGTGAACGGTGTAGGAATTACAGCAGTTTGCATATGTGCCTCCCACTTGTTAAGGGACCAAAAGTAATGGGACAGTTGGCTTCTCAGCTGTTCCATGGCCAGGTGTGTGTTATTCCCTCATTATCCCAATTACAATGAGCAGATAAAAGGTCCAGAGTTCATTTCAAGTGTGCTATTTGCATTTGGAATCTGTTGCTGTCAACTCTCAAGATTAGATCCAAAGAGCTGTCACTATCAGTGAAGCAAGCCATCATTAGGCTGGAAAAACAAAAACAAACCCATCAGAGAGATAGCAAAAACATTAGGCGTGGCCAAAACAACTGTTTGGAACATTCTTAAAAAGAAGGAATGAACGAACCGGTGAGCTCAGCAACAGCAAAAGACCCGGAAGACCACAGAAAATAACTGGTGGATGACCGAAGAATTCTTTCCCTGGTGAAGAAAACACCCTTCACAACAGTTGGCCAGATCAAGAACACTCTCCAGGAGGTAGGTGTATGTGTGTCAAAGTCAACAATCAAGAGAAGACTTCACCAGAGTGAATACAGAGGGTTCACCACAAGATGTAAACCATTGGTGAGCCTCAAAAACAGGAAGGCCAGATTAGAGTTTGCCAAACCACACCTAAAAAAGCCTTCACAGTTCTGGAACAGATGAGACCAAGATCAACTTGTACCAGAGTGATGGGAAGAGAAGAGTATGGAGAAGGAAAGGAACTGCTCATGATCCTAAGCATACCACCTCAGTGAAGCATGGTGGTGGTAGTGTCATGGCGTGGGCATGTATGGCTGCCAATGGAACTGGTTCTCTTGTATTTATTGATGATGTGACTGCTGACAAAAGCAGCAGGATGAATTCTGAAGTGTTTCGGGCAATATTATCTGCTCATATTCAGCCAAATGCTTCAGAACTCATTGGACGCCGCTTCACAGTGCAGATGGACAATGACCCAACGCATACTGCAAAAGCAACCAAAGAATTTTTTAGGGGAAAGAAGTGGAATATACAATGGCCAAGTCAATCACCTGACCTGAATCCGATTGAGCATGAATTTCACTGAAGACAAAACTGAAGAGGAAAATGCCCCAAGAACAAGCAGGAACTGAAGACAGTTGCAGTAGAGGCCTGGCAGAGCATCACCAGGGATGAAACCCAGCGTCTGGTGATGTCTATGCATTCCAGACTTCAGGCTGTAATTGACTGCAAAGGATTTGCAACCAAGTATTAAAAAGTTAAAGTTTGATTTATGATTATTATTCTGTCCCATTACTTTTGGTCCCTTAACAAGTGGGAGGCACATATGCAAACTGTTGTAATTCCTACACCGTTCACCTGATTTGGATGTAAATACCCTCAAATTAAAGCTGCCAGTCTGCAGTTAAAGCACATCTTGTTTGTTTCATTTCAAATCCATTGTGGTGGTGTATAGAGCCAAAAATGTTAGAATTGTGTTGATGTCCCAATATTTATGGACCTGACTGTAGATGAAAGCCTTGAAAAATGGTTTATTCGGCCCGCTACATCACCAGCGGCAGCTGGCATCTTCTTTGTCGAGAAGAAAGATCATACTCTTAGACCATGTGTGGACTATCGTGATCTAAATAAGATAACAGTCAAGAACCATTATCCTCTTCCTCGGATTTCTGAATTGTTCCAAAGGCTATGAGGGGCATGTGTCTTTTCAAAACTAGATCTGAGAGATGCATACAATTTAGTCAGAATTCGGGAAGGGGATGAATGGAAGATGGACTTTCGAACACGCTTTGGGCACTTTGAATACCTGGTTATGCCATTTGGCCTTTGTAATGCCCCAGCAACATTCCAACATTTCGTTAATGATATATACCGGGACTATCTTTATTTATTTATCATTGTTTATTTGGATGACATCCTAGTCTTCTCAAGCTCAATACAACATCACCTCTATGCCAAAGCTGAAAAGTGTGAATTTGAGAAACAGACCATTAAGTTCCTCAGACTTGTGATTACTCCCAATGGCATTGCTATGGATTCTCAAAAAATGATCTCTGTATTAGAGTGGCCCATCCCAGGAGACAGGAAAGCGGTACAATGCTTTGTGTTACTGGTGCAATGATACCGGAAAAGTTCTTAATGAATTTCCTATAGAAATTAGCAAATCCCTCAGTCAACATGTTGCTTTCAAATGGACTCCCGAGGCTCAAGCAGCTTTTGAACTAAAGACCTTATTCACCTCTGCTCCTATCCTGAAGCACCCAGATCCTGCTTTAGCTTATGTTCTCGAAGTAGATGCTTCTAAAAATGCTGTTGGAGCTATATTGTCTCAACGACAGGGACCAAAGTCCCTCCTTCACCCTGTTGCCTTCTTCTCTAGAAAGTTAAGCTCCCCTGAAAGGAACTATGGTGTAGGAGACTGGGAGCTGTTAGCCATCAAGGCGGCCCTCGAGGAATGGCGCTACTTGCTGGAGGGAGCTTCACACCCTATCCTCATTTTTATGGATCACAAAAATATAGAATACTTGAGAACTGCAAAACGCTTAAGGTCACGGCAGGCAAGATGGGCACTTTTCTTCTCCCGCTTTGTGTTTCACTTGACATACCACCCAAGATCAAAGAACGGCAAACCCTATGCACTCTCACGCATGTATCATGACCCAATAGTACCATCTGAGCCTGACACGATCCTGCCAGCTAGAAACATTTTACTCCTGCAAGCAGACCTTGTATAACAAATAAAGGAAGCAGTTGATGAGCATCCACCCCCCTTGGAAATGCATCTACGGCTAAGGGACGGCCTGTATCTGCATAAAGAACAGACTTATATACCGGAACAACTCAGGACTCTCATTCTGAAAATATGCCATGACCATCCTTTAGCGGGTCACTTCGGGACCCACAAGACCTCAAATTTGGTCTCCCGTTCCTTCTGGTGGCCAAACTTAATGAAAGATTGTAAAAATTACATTATATCTTGCTTGGTATGCCTCCGAAACAAATCTGATAGAGCCAAGACCTGGGGCCTATTGGAATCCCTTCCAGTACCTGAAAAACCATGGAGTATGATTTCTCTGGACTTTATTGTAGAGCTTCCCCCATCTGAAGGGTTCACCATCATCTTTGTCGTGGTTGATTGTCTGTCAAAGATGGCCCATTTCATACCCCTGAGAGAGACACCTTCTGCTGCCGAGACTGCTTCTGCTTTCATTAAAGAGATTGTGAGGTTACACATGGTATTCCCGGCAATATCATATCTGATCGGGGAGTGCAGTTCACCTCTAAGTTTTGGAAGGCGCTGTGTGAGGCACTAGAGATCGAACTTCGCTTTTCTTCTGCATATCATCCACAAACGAATGGGCAAACTGGGAGGACAAACCAGACCCTTGAACAGTATCTACGATGTTTCTCTTCTTAATCACAGGATGACTGGGCGTCTCTCCTTCCATTGGCAGAATTTGGATATAAAATTTCCACCCATTCTGCTACCAAACAGTCCCCTTTTTATGCCAACTATGGATACCATCCTTCCTCCCTGAAATGCTGGGGGAACAGGAAAGGTTGGATTTCCTCAGTAGGAATGGTCAAATGTTACGAGAAACTATTTTGAAGGCTCAGGCAAATAAGATTTTTTGACAGAAAAAGAAGGGGGAATCTGAATATGAAACCAGGAGATAAGGTCTGGCTATCCACAACAAACTTGAAATTGAGCTGCCCTTCAAAGAAGCTTGGTCTAAGGTACCTGGGACCATTTACAATCAAAAGAAAGATTAATCCTGCAGCTTTTGAAATAGTGTTACCAAAGAATATGAAGATCCATCCAGTATTCCATGTCTCTTTATTAAAACAAACAGTTCCAAGTCTATTTCCGTATCGAGGTCCAGAATCTCCTGCTCCACTGCTTGTCGAAGGTAATGAGGAATATGAAGTAGAAGCCATCCTGGACTGTAGAAAGAGGGGTGGTCAGACCCATTTCCTCATCAAAAAGGAAAGGCTACAGTCTAGAGGATAATTCCTGGGAACCATCCGTTAACGTCCATGCTCCCTAAGGCTGTCCCTAAGGGGGGGGGGCAATGTAAGGGAATTCCCATGAGATGGCTGATGAATAGACGTGCGCATGTGCACAGAAATGCAAGATCACGCACACGCATGGTGAAGATTGGCGCCAGACGGACTATTTAAGAGGTGCCTCTGCCTGTGCCGAGTGCTGACTGGTCTTCAGCTGTTCCCTCTTTCCTGCTTGTTCCGGTGTGTGATTTCCTTGTTGCTGACCCGGCTTGTTCCGGACCTGACTCGGATTCCTCTCCTGCTTGATACTGGTACCCGACTTCAGCTCTGCTCCTGACTTTGGCTTACTTATGATTTGGTACCTCGCTGTCCGCCCGTTGATGACCCTGGCTATTCCTTTGAAACTGCTCCTGTCTCCTATCCCTGCTTCCTGCCTTGCTCTGGTGCACACCTGGCGATCTACCATATCAGATCTGCATACTACTACTGTGCCTGAATCGGAGGTTCATCAGTCTTCCAAAGTCTCCAACTGCAAAAGCTGAAAAAAACATCTGCTGGCGCTCTTGTCCCCCTGGTCCCTAGACAACCTCTGTTCCACTTCCAGTGGGGTCAGAGCTAGTGACACAAGTGAGGCCGACCGTGTCATTTCAGTCTCCAAATCAGGTACGTGACAGTGGGAGAAAACCCATATTAATTGAGGGACAACATGCAAACTCCAAGCAGACATGCTGTTCTAAGCATCAGATACCAAGAATACAGCAGATGTCCGAATGGCCATTTAAAAAAAGGCCATTTATTAACAACCAGCATGTGGACTGTACCAATTCATTTGCAGTTTGAGTGATTGACAGTCTGTTGAAGCACTTGTTCATTACCAACAGCATACACAAAGCAAGGATGATGATTTGTATTCAACATCTACTGTAGCATCTAGGGGCCTCACCATTGGCAGATTGCTTCCCTTCAAAAGACCTTAGCTAACCCAGTGACCAGCACAGTGTTTCTCACAACACTCTTCATATCACTTCCAAATAGTACAATAGTGTATGCATACCACTGTGCTCATTGCCGGTGAACCCAAGTCCCCCATAATGCTCCTCTCGTCCCCCTACAGGGTCTCACAATTTTACTCCTTTTGTTCCACTTTAGCATTTTCCTCCATAATATGTCTCTTCTTCTCCTCCAGCTTCTGCTCCCATACATTTAATTATTCAGTGCACAAGAGTGCCACAATATAGCTACATGTGCTTTATCCAAGACTATATTACAGTATCCCTTCACATGCTAAAGCAAACATGCTCAACACAAGGGAAGAATCTAAATTTTGTTGCACAATGATCAACACATAAAGCCATCTTTGTGTACTTAGTACAGGCAAGCATCAAACATAATGAAAAGCATGAAACACTGGTTTTGGTTTGATTGCGTACAACGAAACTTGGGGTCATCATCTGCACCAGAGGCCTGTTTGTTGAATGATGCACCAACCCTTCAATAAATGAAGAGAAAAAAAGTGTAACTAAAAAAGGTCAAAAATCCTTCCAGTAAGACTATGTCTGGCTTTGTGCAGTGACAGCTCTGTCATAAGAAAAGTATAGTAGCTGCCATTTCTGACCTCTCCTTTGAGGATGCTAATTCTGCAGTTGCCATATTGATGCTTTGGTTTCAATTCTTTCTGCATCTCTGGCCCAGAACAATTATAAAGGAAATGTGACACTTTTCTGACACTCATTTACTGCCTGCTTGCCCCAGGTTTGTGATTTAAAAGTATTGAGGTCAGACACAGCTTTTTCAAATGCAGGTCAGCAGTGGCAACCCCATGCTATTCTCAGGAGTCACTTTAAAGGGTCACCGACTAGCACAATACATGAAGATAAAGTCAAGGTGAAGCCAGAACTGCCAATCCACTTACTTGTTCCAGATCATTGCTTTAGAAAAGTACTGAAGCTGCTGGTTTAGCATGAAACAAACTGATTAGCATGAATTAATATTTTCAGAAGGTGAGGTTAGCAATAGCTGGCTACATTTTCTCTATGCAGGTATCCTTTTAGGTGTATATCATCCCTAACAAACAATGTCTCTTATTTTCTCCCTTTTGCTCTGCAAAATATACAGTGATGTATAATTGAAAGTGTCTTGTTAGATCTGTTCGATAAGTGCAAATAAAGATCAGCTGAGCAAGTCAGAAATTCAGAGCTGTCTAACACCGGCCATAGACGGATCGAAATTCGGTCAGTTTGGCAGGAACCAGCTGAATCTCGATCCATCTATGGGCAGGCTGGTTGTACTGGTGTTCATCTATTGATCAACTTCAGTACAACCAGCTTGTCTTTTTTTTTTTTTTTTTTGCGCTATAGCCACCAGCAATGATCATTGCATTCTGCAGGCTGGGAGACCTCCCTGCTCTCCCTGCCAGCAGAACACAATAGAGCTGCAGGAGGGATGCCCCCCATCAACACTGACCATGTCATACTGACTGTGTTGAGTATGCATTTTTCTTTCCTTCAGAGGTTGAAGGAAATAAAATTGCTCAATGTTTTGCCTGCCTTATGTATCCGTCTTTAATTCTATGTTGTGGAGAGAAGAGGGGATAAGGGACCAGTAGTTTAGCAAAAGCAACAAGGCATTGACACCATTTCTTGTACATTCCAGTCCATAAAATGCTGTATGCCGTCATCCCACATTAGAAAATTAACAGAGGAGTGCATTTTAGGCAGATCAACAGCTATTTTTCTGTACTTGCAGGGTTTTCAAAGGGCTAAAAACAGGGGCAAATTACATACATTTTAAGTGAACCCATATCTACCTGGATAAAAGAAGCAGGAGATGGTGCATGACCTAAGAAAGTTTTTTTTTTCCCCTTTCGTTCAACCCAGCAGGACCACCATACTAACACAAGCAATGTTAGTGTGGTGATCTCCCCCACTGTGCTATTGTATTCTGACAGGGGGACTGCCCTCCCACCAGAACACTGCGGTCAGTGCTCTCAGCCACTGAGAGTGCTGATCGAGGCCAGTCGACAGACCTTTTCTGATCATGCCCTTTTGACAGAAGTCGGCCGAGCGTCCGGCTTCTGTCAGACTGGCTGCCGTACAAATGGGCTGAATGTCGGCCAGGTTCTGTTGAACTGGACAATGCTGCCCAACATTTCGGCCAGTGTGTACTAGGCTCTGCTGACCAGAAACGAAGCACCTCATTATCCATTTACAACCTCTGAGATAAGGCAATGATTTGTTAGCATGCATAAATACTTACTGCTGCCATGATAGCTTCTTAATGACACTTTGCAGATTGTTAGACAGATGGCAACTGCATAAAAAAACAAAAACAAAAAAACAAGAAGAAGTTTTCAATGAGGCAAAATATAATTTGAATAATGCAATAACTGGTTTTACATGAGTAAACATCCAGAAAATATGTATTCTCTGTGTCATAATGAGCTTTCTGTTAACAATAGGGTATGTTCTTAAAGCTGATCTGTGGCACACAGGTTAGCAAGTAAAAATGTAGCTACATAGTCACTCATACCCACTCAGCCATTCATTCATAAGAAAACCATTGAAGACAATGAAAAATGGGGCTTCTATGTGGTCAGAGCAAAACGACTTCCTATAATGGAGGAAGGTCATCACAGCAGACTGATTACATGCCCTAGGTAACCTGTCAACTCAATGATCATTAGTAGTTTTGTGCAGGCAGCGCTCACATCACTATGTCAGAGTGGTCTTCAGTAGTAGCTCCTCATTTCCCCCTAAAGTTCCATGCACACTGGCTGAGGATTGCTGCTTCTACAGGAGTGTTGTGTTTTGCCTGTAGAAGCAGCCCAATGTTATCCTATGTGTCCATGCACATTAGGATGTGTTCTGTCTCTCCAATCTAAGCATTGAAAGGGTGATCTCTGTTACTTACAGTTGTGATGAGATAGCGATAACTCCAATCTCAGTTGGATACCACAGTCAGTGACTCAATCAAGATGATATTTTGTAGATCTTGTGAAGTTTATTCCATAAATCGAGAATCTTACAACAATGAACATCTGATAGGTCAAAAGATCATAATGTGACCTGCTTCATGACATGAGGCTAGAAGCTGCAATGCATTTCTGGGAAGGGGGTGGGCTATCTATACAGCATTAACTAAACCAAAGGAAAGGGAGGAGCAGAAACAAAATACAGAGAACACTTAAAGGCATATGACAGTCAATAGGACAGTCATGTGAAACATGACAGGATGATTAGAGGCATATTTTAAGCTCAATGTTTAGAGGCTGAAAAAAAAAAAAAAACCCCTTCTGGTTTGTGTCTTTGATTGGAGCTTTCTGACAGACAAAATGCTAAACTCTCCTAAATGGTGTAAAAAAAACTCTATATCAGTTTGTTTTTTTTGCCAAGGAAACTGGCATTTTTTTTTTTTTAAGCCCAGTGTGCATGGAATTTTAAGAAACCAGTAGGCTTTTTGCAACCACATCCAATGTTACAGTGCCTCTCGTCTTCTAGCTTTTAGTTGCCTTGGATCTCAAGACACTCCAAGCATTGAGAATAGGAAACTAAGGAAATTGAGTGGAAACGATGAGGCAGATTCCTACCATTTGTAGCTCTGAAGGAAACGCTGTTTTACCATGTCCATTTCAAACTGAATGAAAAGATCTAGTTCATTTTAAGTCAGCTGGGGCATTCTCAGTGTTCTAATGAGGAAAGTTACAGTGTCTATCACTTTAGATGTATTTAAAGTGATTCTAAAGGCTGAAGGTTGTTTTACCTTCATGCATAGAAAAACCTTCAGTAAGCAGCTTCCCCCCCCAGCCCCCATAATACTTACCTGAGCTCGATCCAGTGATGTGCATGAGAGCAGAGGCTCTCTCAGCTCTCTCCATCCTCATTGGCTCAGACACAGCAGCAACAGCCATTGGCTCCTGCTGCTGTCAATCACAGCCAGTGAGGATGAAATGGGGGGGGGGGGGCAAGCTGTACTCTGTCTTATGGACACACAGAACTGGCTTCAGAGCGAGCATGCACAAGTGCCCTCATAGTAAGCTACTTGCTATGGGGGCACTCAGTGGGGGGGGGTGGGGTTAAGGAGCCAGGAGGATTGGGGCTGCTGAGTACAAAACCATTGCATAGAGTAGGAAAGTATGACATGTTTGTTATTAAAAGGAAAAAAAAAAAAAAACCTTTACAACCACTTTAACCACTTTAATTAATATTGCAGGGGATGTCTAACATTTTACTTATATTTTAGTGAGCCAATCACACAAGCAGGAAATTACATTTCTGAGACAGTTCTATATACCAACTGTGTAAAGAAGGCCTCCAGATTGTCATATTTAGTACAGACACTTGTATAGTGCCAACAATTTTCACAGACACTTACATATATATTATACATTCACATCAGTCCCTGCCCTCAAGCACTTACAATCTAAGGTCCCTAACTTACATTCATTCATACACATACCAGGGCTAATTTTAGGCAGGAGCTGATTAACCTGCCAGCATTGAATTTGAATTGCATTGAATTTTTCAGAAAATTACTGCAATCGAAAAAGGAAAGGTAATTTTTCATAACATTAGCTTACAACCTGACTTGTTTAGCAAATATAAATATATATTTTTTATTGCTCTATATATATATATATATATATATATATATATATTTATATATATATATATTTATTTATTTATTTATTTTTTTCCACGAAAGGAATTCCCCTTTAAGCACTATGCCTACAAGTGATTTATGGGAAATCTGGAAGTACCAGCAAAGGCTGTCATTAAAACAGGAATAAAAAAAGAATGGTAGACTCCATCTTAAGAAATTTGCAACCATAAGAACCACACTCGACTCAAAAAATATGGGTTAAAAGTTACAAAAATCTGATAAATATTTCAACAATATGGATAGATGATCCCATTTTAAAAACACAAGTTCAGCTTGTTTGCCTGACAAATAATCCTTAATAATCCTCTCTTTCCATATTACTGATTTGTTTAGGAATCACACGTTCCCTCTACATAGACACTATGTACAGTGAGAACAATACACATCCTGGCTCACCTTATCAGGAATGCAAATAACCGTCTGTAAATTTACAACTAGAAAGCCTCTACTCCTCTGATCTCTGGACACAGCTCTCCTTCCTCTACATTGAACTCCTTACTTTGCACTCCTTCATTTAGTTAGAAACTTGTAATACAATTTTAGTTTAAAATCGTTAATGATTTGCTAAAACGACTTGGAAACGTGTTCCTGAATACTTTCACCAATTCTTCCCTTTGCCCTAGATACAATAAATCTGGTGTAAACACATGGAGGGAACAGAGGGGGCTCCTAGGCTGGTGTCATTAGGAGGAAAAACCATGACTCTCCCACTTACTTAAAGTGATGCACAACTTCCTTATTCTCCAAAAATTATCTGTATACATCCACTTAATGGTCCTGTAATTCTACTTACTGCCTCCTTGCAAAGCCCTTCAAAACCTCTCCTTTGCCCCCTGACTTCTTTTAGTTGTGGGGTATCATTAAACCCTTCACGCCTGAGGGTAAAAAACAAATCTTAAAACCCAAGTAAAATTTTACAACTTTGACAGGTGTTTGTAAAACCGTACATATCACCACAACTACTTTGTACATCCACGTGAATTATACCACATTTTTTTCCAGGACAAATTGGGCTTTCATTTGGTGGTAAGTGGTAATGGATATCAACTGATTTTATTTTTTATTATCAATGGAAAACTGCCCCAACAATAGTAAAAAAATAATAATTTTTTTCTTGTTACTACTATAACCTACCACCAAAGAACTACCCAAAATAAATTTTCCAGCTCTTGACGACCGCAGCGATACCATATATGCCCTTGAACCCCTCGTGTATTGTATTGTCACTGTATTGTCTCATGTACTGTCCCCCACTATAATGTACAGCGCTGAGCAAACTTTAATAATAATAATAATAATGTGTTATTTGTACCTGTGCTACAGCCCAGAAACAATAGTGCGCTTTTTTTTTTTTAAGCTAAAAACACACTGATACCAATCAAAAAATAAAATGGAAAAAAAAAAATCCCAACCTTTGACCCTGACTCAAACACTAACCCTGGCACTGAACTAGATCAATCCTTGATCTAGGTATTTCTTTATTTTTTAATTATATTTTCTTTTTCTTCCTTCTCTCTTTCTGCAAGGAGATAGAGAGATACAATGCATCTCTCTCCTCCATTCAGAAAAAAAAAAAAAAAAAAAAAAAAAAAAAAAAAAAAAAACACACAACCACAACAAGCGGGGTGGGCTTCACAGTGACTGATCACTGTGATAGTCAATCACAGCGAGCATGTGACCCATAACTGGGAGTCCCAGGTCCTGATCTTTAGAACGGGACCCGGGGCTCTCAGTGACACCCACGACGTACTCCCAGCACAAAGACAGGAACACAAATAAGTGGCCCCACAGAAAAAAGCCCAGTTCTGTGAGGCCACATATTTGTGTGACATCAGCGGGAAGGGGCTAAAGAGTAGGTAAACCCAGCATTTCATTTTCCTGATATGTACCTGCAGTACCATGTATTTGTATGAAAACATATCCTGTTCTCTTTGTATTGCTTCCTTTGTGTGAAATTCCTGGTGTTCCTGCCAGTCTCTCTGCTTTCCTATTAAAAACTGACCGCACTAAGCAGAATACACCAATGTCAGCTCTATAGCTGTACTGGGAACTCAGCCTGCTCTCCTCCAATAATCAGTTTGGTGCTGACACCCCCCCCCCCCCACACACACACACACACACACACACACACACCAATTCAGATCAGTATTCTGCAGTTTCTCCTCCCCCAGTGATCACTTTTTTTTTTTTTTTTATAGCTTTACACAAATGTTATGCCTTTACATTTTAAACTGAATGGGTTGTTGTACAAGGTGAGGGTTTACATATACTTTAACATTTAATGGCATCCCCATTGCACTGAAAAAAAAAATGCAGTGCAGTTCCCCACATGCAGAAACACATAGTGCCAAACACCATGCAGTTTCTGTGCAGCCACATTTTAAAAAAGGTGCAGGGACCTGCAGCAGACACTTGAATACAAGAGAGCTGTACTCCCGAGGCCTCACTCCATCTTCTCCGATTCCCAGGTTCAGTCTCTAGGATGCCCTGTGTCATGATGTCGGACCCAATATTGGGGTTCCTGCCAGGGAAGGAACCAAAGTACACAAGCTCCTTCACTTTCAGGGCCTCTGTCACCTGAAAAGTGTGTTGCAACATGAAGATAAAGTTAATTGTTTGTATAAAATTATATGATACATTTTCATTTTTTTTTTGCGCCCTATCTGAACCCTTGGGGACGCCCATCTGGTGAAACGCATTGGAAGGGGACACCTTCTTCCTGTATCATCTAAACATACTATCAATATTTCATGTTACACACAATCTTTTAAACTATAGTTTCAGGGTTCACTATACTGAACGTTTTAGGTTATATCATCCACTTATTACGTTTATGGGTGAATCCACTGATTTTAATATTTTGTAATAACACATAATGTGTTTTATGTAAGGTTGTGTATGAGTAATTTTTCCTGAGGGTGAGAAAGCACCTTAAAAGTCCTATACTGTACATCACTGGCCAAAAGTTTTGAGAAAGACAAATTAAATTTTCACAAAGTCTGTTGCTTCAGTGTTTTTAGATCTATTTGTCAGATGTTACTATAATAAACTGAAGTAGAATTACAAGCATTTCATAAGTGGAAAAGGCTTTTATTGACAATTACATTACATTTATGCAAAGAGTCAATATTTGCAGTGTTGACCTCTCTTTTTCAAGACCTCTGCAACTCGCCCTGGCATGCTGTCAGTCAACTTCTGGGGCACATTCTGACTGATGGCAGCCCAGTCTTGCATAATCAATGCTTGGAGTTTGTCAGAATTTGGGGGGAGGTTTTTGTTGACCCACCTCTTAAGGATTGACCAAAAGTTCTCAATGGGATTAAAGGTCTGGAAAGTTTCCTGGCTATGAACCGAACATTTCGATGTTTTGTTCAAGCCACTTAGTTATCACTTTTCCTTTATGGCAAGGTGCTGCATCATGCTGGAAAAGGAATTGTTCGTCACCAAACTGTTCTTCTATGGTTGGGAGAAGTTGCTCTCGTAGGATGTTTTTGTACCATTCTTTATTCATGGCTGTGTTTTTAGGCAAAATTGTGAGCGAGTCCACTCCCTTGGCTGGGTAGCAACCCCACACATGATGGTCTCAGGATGCTTTACGGTTTGCATGACTCAGGGCTGTTGGTGGCACTCACCTTTTCTTCTGCAGACAAGGTTTTTTCTGGTTGCCCCAAACAATTGGAAAGGGGATTCACGAGAGAAAATTACTTTACCCCAGTCTTCAGCAATCCAATCGCTATACCTTGTGTAGAATATCAGTCTGTCCCAGATGTTTCTCCTGAAGAGAAGTGGTTTCTTTGCTGCCCTTCTTGATACCAGGCCATCCTCCAAAAAGCCTTTGCCTCACTGTGCGTGCACATGCACTCACAACTGCCTGCTGCAATTCATGAGCAAGCTCTGCACTGGTGGTGCCCTGATCCGGCAGCTGAATCAAATTTAGAAGATGGTCCTGGCGCTTACTGGACCTTGAGTGCCTGAAGTCTTCTTCGTAATTGAACCTCTCTGCTTGAAGTTCTTGATGATCCGATAAATGTTTGATTTAGGTACAATCTTAGTAGCAGCAATATCCTTGCCTGTGAAGCCCTTTTTGTGCAAAGCAATGATGACTGCATGTGTTTCCTTCCTAATAGCTGTATAATTCTCAAAACTTTTAGCCGAGCTGTATATTTTGATTTTCTTTTTTAATTATATTTACACATTTCTTCAGTTGTTCCCTAGTTTCTGGCCTATGCCAAAATGATGTCATACATCCTAGGAGTCCTAAAGGGCATTTTTGTTTTCTTTCATCTGGAAGATGGTAGGAGGCAGATGGGAAGAGGGGCTCTCTCAGCTAATAAATACAGTATTCTGAAGAGCAAGAGGAGGCCCAGTACCGTAAGAAACACAGTAAATGGTTCATTACCCAGGAGAGTTACCACTGCTGCTGTTACCATCAGATAGATGAATCCAGAAGCTCCATATAAAAAACAGCGCTGTGGTGGTAGTAATATAAAAACCCAACTAGGGGGAGTACCTTTATTGGAATAAGCAATGGAACGTAAAAACACTTGAGCCTGTAGCTTGGAGGAAGTGCCTGGGTCAGGTGGATGGCCTGTCCACTCGGGGATGATGTGCAGTGGTGATGACAACAACATAAAGCATGGAGACATAATAGATAAAATGGCTGAGTTTGCTTTGAATATTAAAAAAAATAATGAAATTGCGTTCCCCTTGAAGCATTGGCTTTTTTTCCATCTTGCCACACCACAGTTCCTGCCAGTGAGAAGTTGCATTCCAGGCTGGTTGGACAGCAGTTGGAAGATGCCCCTGTGACCGCCTATCTTGTCTCCAACAAAAAGATATTTGCTGAATCATCCTCAGGTTGTCCCTGCAGCTAGACATTGCTGCAACATTCATTTGAAGGGATCTCTATAAATAACTATACATACCTGGGTATATGCACAATGCCACCAGGACTCCTATTGGACCCTCTTCTGATAATACCTTTTAGAACATTGGATTTATGTACGGTTATTACTCTCTTCTTATATAAAGGTTGTATTATTTCTATGCTGGTGTGCATCTATATACTTGTGGTTAATGTTCTATGCTGGTTGCAGTAACTATTCTGCTCCCAATTACTTTGTTTAGATTACTGGTTAATTTCCCAGGAAGGGAAAACCATCTGTTCACAGAGGCTCTGTCCTGGGTGTGGGCACTGTAGCTGTATTATCAAACTAATTCTTCTAATTTAGTAAAGGTTCTGTTTCAATTAATTAACTACAGGTTTAGCACAATATCCTGTCTGGAGGGCCATTTCTCATACCCCCTTCATCCCCCAAAAGAGGGCTACACTTCATTTGCAGCACTCTGATTTAAAGTATACCTAATTCCCACACAGATGGCCATATAAAATAAATGCAGGATCTGCGCAGCAAGTGGTTTGTACTGCCAAGTCATATGGAGAGGCACACTATGTTTAAAATTAGTGAAGATACATACTATGCAGCCGCAAAATGACTGAAGTCCAATGTCATTTTGTGCCTGAGCAGACACCACCTGATTGACTCAATCAGGACTAGGTGTAAACATTAGCATTGTATAGGCAGTGTTGGTGGTGCATGACAAGAATGATCTCAGCCTTCAGTCAAATCAGAATGATCAAAGGCCAGTGTCATTTTGCACATGTGCCATTGATTTTGCCTACAAATTTTTGAGGTTTACATCTTGCCCTGAACGCACTAGAAAGCAGCACATACAGTATGGTCTGTTTATGCTGTAAAAATGTTTACATGCTTACAGTGTAAAATAAAGTCAAGATTGGACGCTGAATTTTCTAGTTTTGGTTTACACAGCTAAAAGCCATGTACTGAAATGGACCCATAGCAGGGCCGCTGCTTCCACTAGGCAAACTAGGTGGCCGCCTAGGGCGCACTGCAACCTAGGCGTGCCTGGGCGCAGCTCAAGCAGGCACTCTCTGTGTGGGATGCCGCCACATCATGAATGATCCTCCAGCTGAGGAGAGGGGTGGCAGAGGGGAGGAAGGACAGAGGAAGATGAGGAGTGTCTGGGGCCAGTGTGGAAGCTAAGCTGACGCTTCTTCCAGTATTCCTCTCAGACTCAGTTCCCTACTACAAGCCAGCTGGTGGCTGCTGATCACTGTGGACTTCCAGCCCCTTGCTTCCCATTCATCAGTGGAGGCAGAGCTGTGCCTTCAGAGGAAGGTAATGTCTGACTATGATGTCTCGTGTCTGTGTGAGTGTGACCCGGCTGACCAGCCATTACATGTGCAATGTGCCAGTGAGTGATGACCATCACAATCCCAAAGCCTGCTCTTCTAGTGCTTGCTGGGCCTGCTGATCTGTGTCAGTGTTGGTGTGTTGTGTAGGATCTGTCATTGTGGGATCACTTGGTTCAGTTGCCTGCTGTCACAGTATTTTATCTCCCTCCATTGCCTGGGGAGTTCCAGTCTGGGATCTGTCTGAGTGTGGATCCATCATCCTCCATTCACTGCCCCTGTCACCCTGTCACTGCCAGCCACAGATCCAGTCCATCCTTGACACCGATTTTGTCTTTAATATTGGTGTCACTTATTCTTGCAAATTAAAAGAAATTTAGCAGCTTCATGTTTTGTTGATTTATTATTTTCTACTTAGAAAAAAAAAAAATATTGTATTGGGGAGGGGTAGCTGGTCTTGCCTAGGGCGCAAAAAAAGTTTAGCACCGCCTCTGGCCCATAGCATACAATACTGTGGAACTCAGATCTGTATAAATGATGAATCAGAAGGCAGCATATTATAGGCTTTTGGTAATGAGCTCTAAAGCTCAAATTCTTCCCATTCTAGGGAGAATACCGATTGTCAGTATTTCATTGCTGTCTGTGTCCCCACCGCAGAGATTCACCCCCTGCATTTGCTCTGGTGCCTCCATTCACCAGGAGTGAAAGTGGGTGAAAATTTAAAAATATGGAATTGTAACGGAACAGGAATCTAGAGAAATCGTCCAGTCCAGGGACAACCAAGAAAAAATTTCACTTGCTTATTTACTGGTGTTTATCCAGTCTTTGCTTTACTCAAAACATAAAGAAGAAAAAAAAAATGTTCTGGCTTTGGAAATGCTGCAGACAAGGCAATTGCCAAAAAAAAGAAAACATGCTGAAGACTGTCCGTGTAGTCTGAGGCTTGATGTTACGAGCTGGAAATTAAAACAAGCCTGTGGAAAAACTCTGTAAGCCAGTGGTGAGCAGGACACAGGGCTGTTTTTGTGATTTCTATCTTTTTTTGCTGCAAGAATTTTGATTTTCTCCTACTCCTGGCTGTGGCAGGCAGAGACACCCTCCAGAAGAATGCTTAGAGATGAAAGAGGACCCGTCATGTACATACCCCACGCTGCAGACATTTTTTATTACGTCAAGTTAACAATTTAGCAGAAACGTGTAAAATTACTGAGATGCTGTATGTCTCATGATTCCCATAATGACTATTATATGAACAAACTGTATTTAAAAAAAAAAAAAATATGTCCGGTGTATAAAAAATTACTAAAATCAAAACAGTTTTTTTTTTGTTTAAATGGAGTGGAGAGGAATTAGGACACCGGTCAGGTTTTTATTGCTGTCTGTATCCCCGTTGTCCTATTTATTGTTATCACCAAAAGTAAAAGTGAAAGAAAATCCCAAATTTAAAAGTGCTCAACAGAACAGAAATAGAGGATAAATCTTCCAATGCGGACACTAGCTCTGGTGACTTTCAGGAATTCCCTCACTTTGACGTGATTTCCTGTTTTGGCATTGGGACAAGAAGTGAATTGAAATTTCCCCAATGGGGCACAGATGGCAAAAAAAACAAACAAAAAAAAACAACATACTGAAAAAATTTTATTACATAAGCAGGATTTACCCTACAATAATTGTTTTCCCTTTCATGTAGGGGACAGAAGTTTGGAAATAACTAAACACACAATAAAAATACCTAAAAATGGTTTCCCATCTCTTGTTCTGTTTTGCAAGTCTTGTGATCCAGACAGTAAAGCCAGACCCTGGACCTCTCTGCCGACTGTGATGCAGTAACGGGAGTATGAGTAACGTTAAAGCCCAACTCTGGGAAAATGTAAAACTATCCGCATGCAGTGGGGCTGTGCCTGCACTGCAAGGGTTAATAGCTTGTTTTGTTTAAGGGAGAGGAGAAACAGTTTTACTTACCCGATCCTTTATTACTCTGGTGTTACTCTGTCTTCACATCCAATTCAGGGCTAAAGACCCAGTTTTGCTCTTGATGTCAGGACTTAAAGTGGAACTTTAGGTAAAAAATTAAAAGTGGGTGGACACGCAGGATTTTTAATGTAGAGGAGACATGCTATGTCTCTTATGCATTAAAGCTACCTTCCTGCCTGTCCTCCCCTGTCCAGTGAGCCACACAGGCGCATCTAACTGTAAATATTTGGCAATGCCAAAATTGACGGAACTGCCACGCATTAACGGGAGTGATGTCATCCTCACAGCCCCCCACCCAATTACAGCGGCCAGCATTCGGGACCCGGAAGCTGGCCACCTGAAGAAGTCGACGGCCGAACAGTGAGCTCCGGGACAGCGTATCGCTTGATCGGAGGGGAGTATAATTCCGCTTTAAGACCACTAGAGTGCAGGGCAGAAAAAGCTGCAGACACCAATCTAACAGCAGGAAGGAGCAGAGGATCAGGTAAGTAGGTTTTTTTTTCTTCCCCCTAGATCAGGGGTGTCATACTCAATTTCATTGTGGGCCACATCAGCATTATGGTTGCCCTCAAAGGGTTGGTTGTATCTGTTAGACTAGATGTTCAGAGAACCCCTCCCCCTTACATCAGATGTCAAGAGCCCCTCCCCCTTCCTTACATCACAGTGCACCCCCTTACCTTGTGCTGCTGCCGGGAAGAAGATGGGAGTGTAGCTGGGAAGCAGAAAGTGTAGGGTATGGAGGAGGACCAGAGGAGGGCTGGAGTAAGCTGAATGCTGCGTCCAGAGGAGGTGGAGATGAGAGGGTGATGTGGCAGAGAGGGGCAGGATCTGTAGGAGGAGTTCTGTCTTCCTCTCTGCTGCCAAATGCTGAGACAAGGTGGAAGCAGAGATGAGGTAGGTTCCACAGCTGCAGGAGAGGTGCGAGGGCCACATGATATGGCCTGGAGGGCCAGATTTTGTCCTTGAGCCTTGTGTTAGACACATGTGCCCTAGATGAAAGCGAGTGATTGACCCTTGCAGTGCAGGCACAGTCCCACTGCCAGGGATAATTATTTTGTTGCCTGGAGTTGGGCTTTAAGTGTCCCAATGCCTAGTTTGCCAATCTCATTGCCTAGTTTTATCTCTTCACATTCCAATCACTTGGTTTTTCTACTAGAATCACTTGAACAGTCCTAGTCGTAATTAAAAAATAAAAAGGATATTAAACATCAGAATGGCAGTCATGTGAGGATTATCACACAGCTAATCTGGATGTGTAGGGCCATGAACAATCATGTGAATAAGCCTTAAACAAAGGAAAGGAAAATAAACCATAAACCATACCATAAAGCAGAAACTGTCACTGACTTTCTTGTGAAAATCTTAGTTGCCTGGCTACCTCTGATTTTAAGACTTTCTACACACAGTGGCTCGGATTGCAGTAACTGATGTATTGAAGGACTTTTAAATAGTACAACCTGCCTGGGGAAGTCACATTTCTGCGAATTTAGAGTCAATGCAGCAGAAAGTCAGCGCCAGAAGGCCTGAACTGAAGACAGCGCTTGCCAAGGGGGGTAGAATGCGGCCTGGCTGGTCCAACCCAAAAGGAAGCTCTCTGAAGTGCAGACATATGCCCTGAGCTACCCCTACTCTTCTGGAACCTCTCCCTGCCACTAGTACTGTCCCTGACAGACAAGTATGCTCTCCCTCCACTAGCCACTATGCAAATGCACACCAAAACCTGGGGGTAGGGACTTAAAAAGACTCTGCAAGACCAAAGATGGCCACCAGAATCACCTAGATGCAGCATCGCCAACCAGAACACTGCTCCAGGGAACCATAGAGAAACCAAGTTTCCCTTGACTTCCCCTCCAGCTGCAGTACCACTCCGGACGAGCACCACCTACAGTGGAGAAAATAGACTGCACCTGCCTACATGCATACAGGGGCTGATGATCACACCCAACCGCACACCCAACCGTAGCATGCATGTCAAACTCGCATGTGCAGCTATGTCCATGCAGCTGCCGCATCTCCATTCGCTATCACAGGTCAACACATGGCTCCAGACATGAGGTCTAAGTCAGTAACGTGGAACAAGCATGGAGGAAAAAGTCAGATGGAAATCAGAACTCATGATCAAAATGCTTGTATATTAGTGTCTCCAAAATGTTTTGAAGCCACTGGATCATCATGAAAAGCCAGAGTAGAAGTTTTACAAGCCACTTACATATATTTTCTGTACAGGTTTATGCAATATACTCAGGCCCAGGACCCACCCCAATATGTGACTAGCTAATGACCAGCAGCGCACTGTGGTTGGAAAGCACGGGGTCCCTTGTAGCCTACCTGAAAGACACCCCCCAAAAAAAAAAAAAAGATATTTTCACTAAAGATACACTAAAAGCATTAAAAAAAAAACAAAAACCAAAAAAAACAAACGCAACAAAATTCCTGCTAAATCTAAAAGATAAATATTGTATTGGGATAATAAAGTTCTTTGTATAAACAAGATCTTGGTGCTGTGGCCTATACAGTGTGAATCAGTGCGTTTTTTACTTGTTTTTCTTGTGGTTGGGGCTATGGGGATGCAGCGACTGTACAAACACAGCTGCAGGTCCCACAGGTGTGTAGGTGCAGATGTATGGCCCAGAAAACAGACATTCAGGGCCACTTACCTGAACCTGCACACCTCAAATTAGGACCTGCAGCTGTGTTTGCACAAATACTGTGAGGAAGAAAGCTTTGGTGAAAAAAATCAGGGGTCCAAACAGAGCCCTGATGTCTCACTTTTGAGATAGTAAAAGGTCAGTCTTCACTCTCCATCTCTGTAGCCTCAGCTGCACAGAATATATGATTAGACAGAGCCCTACACAGTCTCCCCGTTCATTCACAAACTGAAGCATAGTAAATACAGTTTACTATGCTTCAGCTATGAATAATACAGTCAGTGATTGGCCCAGCCTGTGCTCTTCCCTCTTGTGAGCATATTTATTATGCAAGACCAGGGTTCTCCAAACGTTTCAAACCTTTCCAAAGAAAGGGCCAGTTTATTGTCCTTTAGACTTTGAGGGGATCAGACTGTGGCCAGTGGTAGTAGAAATAACCCAGTATCAGTAGGAGCAACCATGCTTCAACCTTGGGAGTAAGAAGATTACATAGCACCTGTGTGAGCAGCACCCTATTGTTGGTGCCTGTGGGAGGAAAAGTGCCCCGTCATTTGTGTCAATGGCAGACGTTATGCCCCCTTGTTAGTTGGAAGTGGAATTGGAAGGAATTATGTGCCACTGTTTGTGTCAGTGGAAGGAAAGGTGCATCATTGTTGGTGTCAGTAGGAGAAATAATGTATTGTATCAGTGGGAGAAATGGTGCCCCAAGGGTCACATAAAGGCAAGCAAAGGACCACATTTGCTCTGCAGGTGACTACTGTGTTAGACTGACAACACTGTAAAAATCAGAAGAGCCCTAAGTAGATCATAGTTATGACTCTCTTATTCCGAGGATGGCAGTACCAGGGGTTACATGTGGATTAGTGGTTGGCACTTTCATCTTGCAATACTGGGGTTCAAATCCTGCCCAGAGCAGTATCTGCATGGAGTTTGTATATCTTCCCTGTTCTTGCATGGGTTTACGCCAGGTACTCTTATTCCCACACTCCAAAGACATGCTGGTGGTTCAACTGGCTTTAGTCTAACCTGTATATCACATGTACAGCATGTGTAGGGATTGTAAACTTCTTAAGAGTAGGTACTAATTTAAATTTTATATTATGTAAAGTGCTGTGTAAATTGTTGGCACTATAAATGCATCAACCTAGTGTTTTACTGTGTATTAAGGTGTGCTGGGTTAAAACATATCTACACCCAAAACAAAAATGTTGACATACTGCTACTTACTTGTCCTTAGATATGGGGACTGCATTCATTTTTTTTCAGGCCATTTTTCCTTTATTTTAACTGCTAATCCTGCAAGTAACACATTTCCTGTGCTAGGGGGACAACGCTTGCTCCCCATTCTGTATCTATTGAGAAGAATTGTCACCCTATGCTGCTCCACTGATTTGGACTACAGGCACCTTCCCCTTTCCTCATCTCCATTATTTAGGAGTATTGTAGTTCACAGAATAGAACTGTGAAGGCTGATAATATTGTTTGAAATATCAATTCAATACCCAGGAAATTACAAGGATACTGGATTTCGATCAGGATCAACTGGCATTTTTTGTACTTATTCTAAAAAAAAAAAAAAAAAGAGAAAAAAAAAAAAAAAAAAAAAAAAAAAAACACACATACCTTACACTAGTACCACATCTAAGGACTGGAAAGCTGCGATGTATTACATTTTTGCTCTTGGGTTTAGACACACTTGAAGGTGGTGTTTTCATTTTTAATGGTCCGGCATCTTAAGGCAGAGATATTAAGGGTATCATGCCATTTTTAATGCAGCATAGAATGTGCAGTCTGTATGTAACGGTACCGGACCCCAGACCGCACTTCGGTATTTTCCGTTATACTCCAGCTTCCCTGTCCGAACACAATCCCCGGACACCACCCGCTGATCATGCAGGAAATAAGACAGCACCTGACTCTTCTAAAGACAGGAAGTCAACTCCTTTATTCTTACACACACACACACACACACACACACACACACACACACACACACGATACTGTATATACACAGGGCGGGGAAACAACCAGGGACAGGAAACACATCATCAGCCCGCCCCATCAGTGGGAAGGGCTACAGGAAACACCCTCCCAACCAAGACACAGAACAATGAGATGCAGCACATGGCAGAGGACAATGGACAGCCCCCTGGCAGAGAACAAAGGACAAAAAGGACAACACACCAATACACAATATACATTCACATTCACACCCTGTACCCCTTAACAGGCGCAGGGGGTGTGTTAAACATAAGAATTAGGGAAGATGATACAGGGGTCCCACCACCCCCAAAAGTCACTCCTGTAACACTGTACATTACTGTATCCAACTTTTAAGGATCCTACCGCTGCATGGTGCCGAAAGTGATGGTGCTTGCACCCGTGTCATGTATCTGTCAGAGACAGGTACATGAGTATTAGTGCCATATAGAGGTCGGAGTATCCATAATGGCCGCCCTCCCTCTCTAACCCCTTCTCCCATCACACTAACAGGTGCATGGCCAAGGAGTTTTGTACTAGGGATGAGTGGATCCAGATGGGGAACTCAGAGACAAGCTCTCCATTAGGTCTACTCTACTTTTGATTGACAGCCTACAACAGTGCGTGGGTCCATAGCCACTATTCATCCGATAGAAGCTTTCAAATTCATGCACTGTCATTTAAAAGTAGAGGGTCTGATGGGGAAATAGTCTCTCATTTGGGAATTGCCATATCTGGGTAATCACATGGATCTCCAATCCCTTTGTTTTCATTTAATTTTTGGCAGGATAATCTCAGGGTTGACAGCAGAATGAGGATAAGGATAGAGCAGTCACATACATGTCAGCTTCCCAGCACAAGCTCTGGTGTACTTCCATCTGCCAGATAAGAGCTGGTCCTAATTACTGCCAGTTTCATTATCAGCAAACTAATGCTAATTCTGTAGGAATCTCCAGCAATGGGTTCTTAAAGTGTTGGTAGTATTCGAATATATGGCACATGTCTGTAATGTTACTGGTGCAAATGCTTGTCTGACTTCGGGCTCTTTCACACGAACGTTCCGATTGGGCCTGCTGCCCGTTTTTCAGGTGGACCCGATCGGAAACTCCACTCTCCTCTATGGAGTGACAGGTGCAAACAAACGTGTCTGTTTACACCCGCCAACATCCAAAAGAGGGGACAGATGGGGATCCAATTCCCCTTCCATCCGACAGATTGGGTTGGATGAAAACGGACAGTCAGAGGACAGCGAGCAGCTCTGTGTTATCCGCTTGCTCAGCGGAGAGATCCCCCACTGAGCAAGTGGATCCACTAAATGGGTTTGCCCCGTGTGAAATGGCCCTTACACCTCAGATACATCAAACACTACTTTGAAATCGTGTGACTTACAGTAAAGCCACACAATTTCAAAGTTGAATGACATGCCGATTTCAGGTGCGATTTGCAAGACATCTGATACAGATGATTATATACAGTAAATCTTAACAAAAGTAGTGCATGTACGACTTTAAAAAATTGGTGCTGCTCTGACCAAGTTGGAACTGCACCGATCTAATTGCAGACAATAGGCTTCAATTTGCAAATCGCATGCCAATTTGCATCCGGTGTGACCGGGGAATTAAGCGCAGGCAATTCTAAGAAGAACTACCGCCAGAAAAATGTTATTAGGACTCCTGAATTCCCCGAAGTATCTGTTCCCACCTCAGTGCTGCAGTGCCTTTCTAAAACACATTAAGATTGTTTTGCAATTTTAATTTTTAAATGTACTGACAGCAAACATTAGCAAGCTTGATCAATAGTTGTCAACCTTATACATCTCAAATTTAAATTTAAAAACACATTGAAAATGAGTGTCTGTGAACATTAATAATGCATGACAAAGCACAAAGAAAACACATTGATGCATGACAATCCTAGAATAAAACACACCTCTATGCACATGCATAGATCTAAATGGGCCCCTAAGAAGATTTCTGGTTTGTCAGTACTGCACTTATTAGCATTGTGATGTCAAAGTGTTACTAAACTCACAACAGTAGAATCAGTCTGTATATGCAGTAAAGCATGTTTGTTATACTCACTGTGGAACCTAAGGGGTTAATCCTCTGCATTGGGTAAAAAGGAGGTTTGATCCTCCCCTTCTACTGTCTCCAATCCATCTGCTGGACAGAGCTCTAGGAGTTACTCTGCACATGCTCTGTTTAGTGTGTATTGCCAGAGAGGGTTTTGTTTGTTTTTTGGGGGGAGGGTGCGTGTGATCAGCACAGGGCCAAACAGCACTGTCCAGACAGAGGGTCAGGGGTTATACAGCCTCATAGGACAGTCAGAGGAGAATGAAAACTCTTCCTACAAGTTTTAACTAATGCTCAGCCAGATACTGATAGAACTCACAAGACTGCTATACTGTATACTGCTGATGAGAAAAGGTATTTAACAGTTTATATTTACTAACATTATTGCATTTCCATGTTTTGTGTACTCTGGAAGACCAGATATAGTGAATGCAGGGTCCTGGGTTTAGTATTATTATAATACAGGATTTATATAGCGCCAACAGTTTGCTCAGCGCTTTACAATATAATGGGAGACAATAGAGCAACAATACAGTTCAATACAAGAGGGATTTGAAGCAGTAACACTTGGTAACACTTTAAATGTAGCCATATAGCTGATAGCTCTCTGTTACATTAAGGGCTCTTTCATATGACGTTCCAATCAGGTCTGCCTGTCCGTTTTTCAGGCGGACCAGATCAGAACCTCCATTCTCCTCTATGAAGCGGTGGGTATAAACGGAAAAGTGTCAGTTTACACAATCCGATCTGCCAAAAAGGGATGGATGGGGATCCAATTCCCCTTCAGTCTGTCAGATGAAAACAGACAGACGGTCCGTTTTCATCCGACTGCCCATTGAGTGGAGCGGACACAGAGCTGTCATCCGCTTGCTCAGCGGAGAGATCCCCCGCTGAGCAAGCGGATCTGCTGAACGGGTCCATCCTGTGTGAAAGAGCCCTATGGCTTCTTTCAAGGCCAGTTCACACACAAAAAAAAAAAAATTGCACACATGGTCTGTGCACCTGTACTATTCTGGTATTCCTCTGCACTGCAATTGTGAAGCCCAATCAGGTGAACGGGCTGCAAATCGCACTAGAACACACAAAAAGTAGTGCATGCACTACTTTTGAAAAATGTGCTGCATTACCATGCAATCTGGTGCCCGGCCAGAGCACTGCAACTGTGATCTGCTTTTGGGGTGCCATTAACAATGTAATGGAACCCACAGCAGATCTCAAAGGCATTGTGTTTTGAATGCAGTGTGGGAAGCACACATGGAATGCTCCTTTACTGCGGTTTGGTGTGAACTGGCCCTCAAATAGGCGGTAAGTTTACTGCCCTCTGAAAAGTAATCTGTGGAGGATCAGTTTTCAGAGGGTGGCAAAGCAGCGGCTGATTTTCAGGAGGAGCTATTGCTGCCTCCTGACATTTTTTCACTTTTTTTTTTATATTGCCAAATGGCAATTTTGCATTGCAGGATCACACCACAACTACGATCCTAGCATGTGGCTCGTGATTGTGGTGTGGCCCTATTGATCTCAAACAGCGAGTTTGAAAAGTGGTGCTGTATGTCAAACTCTGCAGCCCAAGTTTAAAATACAGAGGCTGCAAAGCCACATATCCGAACCATGCCATGTGTACAGCCCTATTAGCCTGTAAAGTCAGAAATTGGGGAGGGGTGGGAGGTAAAATCACAGCTTAGCCACCTGTTTTTACCACATCCCATCCGCCCACGTAATAAACTGCAACTAGTAAAAATATTTGTTAACCGCTAAAACAATCTATTCAACGCGTTACACAAATACATTGTAATCAGGGATGTCTATAGAACTTCTCTGATGAGGGGTTCTTTCACACAAGCATTAAAAATAGGTTGGGTCACATTTTTATTGCTTCCCGACTGCCTGAAAAAAATGTACTCAAAATTGTTAAAATAGGGAGCAGATGGAGGTGTACACACAGCGTAAGCATTGCCTTGCGTCGAGGAAAAAGTAATGCTGCCTGGAGTGTTCGGAGGTGTTGCATTCTCCATTTCCTTCTATTGAAACACAGCACATTTAAAGTATAACTCAGGGCCAGTTCACACTATAGAAGCAGTCCAGATTCGTTCTGGATGCATTTCTGCATGCACATTTTTGACACATCCCAGTTCATTGTTTCCCCTCTTTTTGTCTTCAATTTAAATAGAGACGTGCATTCCAGTGCGTTTTACCACGTTCCAGTGCAGTTCTGTGCAGGAAAAATGCAGCCTGTTCTAAAAAAATTTCTGCATCCGGAAGGCATTGGAACTATAAGGACTGATGTGAACTATGACATTGACAACCATATAACCTACTTTCTGTGTGTTTTGGATGCAGAAAAAAGCAACTGAAAAACGCACATAGTGTGAACTGGCCCTAAAGGCAAAACTTTTTTTTTTTTTTTTTAATTGTGGATAAAGTGGAGAGGGATTAGAACACTTGTCAGTTTTTATCGCTGTCTGTGTCCCCATTACGAACATTCACCCTCTCTATTTGTCCTGTTTACCATTATCATTGAAAGTAAGAGAAAATCCCAAATTTTGGGTTGTTCCCAAAAAGGAACAGAGAGGAAATGTTCCAATGTGGACAGTAGTTCTGGTGACCTGGGGGTCCCCAAGGAATTCCCTTAACTGCTTTCCCTCCAGAGGATTTACCCCCCTTCCCGACCAGGCCATTTTTTGCAATACGATGCTGCATTACTTTAACTGACAATTGCACAGTCATGCAACACTGTACATAAATTAAATGCATGTCCTCTGGTTCCCACAAATAGAGCTTTCTTTCCGTGGCATTTGATCACCTCAGTGGTTTTTATTTTTTGCACTATAGACAAACGACAATTTTGAAAAAAAAAAAATATTTTTTACTTTTTGTTATAAAACATATCCAATAAAGATGTAAAAAAAAATCAAATTTCATTATAAATTTTAGGTCAAACTGTATTCTGCTATATGTCTTTGTTAAAAAAAATCCCAATACGTGTAAATTAATTGGTTTACATGAAAATGGTCTACAAATGGCGGTATGTATACTGGAATTTTAATTTTTTTTTATAAACGTAATGGCGGCAATCAGCGACTTATAGCGGGACTGCAGCTGGCATTCTGACACTGGGGGGGGGGGGGGGGGGGAAACGTACGAACATCGAAATGACACTAATACAGTGATTAGTGCTAATTAAAAGCACTGACACTGTACTAATGACACTGGGCAGGAAGGGGTTGACATCTGGGGCGATCAAAGGGGTAACTGTGTGCTGTGCTTTACAACCTGTGCTGCGTGTGTTTTACTAGGGAAACATGCTGCTGTGTATTTCTTTGCTGTGCAGAGAAATACACAGCAGCGTGTTACTGCTGGCAGGAGAGAGACCTGTCTTGTTTACATACAGCTCTCTCCCGTCAGCCCTGGTTCACATATGTGTGTACCTGGGGTCCGCGTTTTGTGCAGGCACGAGAGCCCATTCATTTGAAAGGACTCCCGTGCCCTGGGACACCCAGGGAAGAAGTCTCTGCACTTCTGAAAACGCAGCCCACACGGGAACCTCGGTTCCCAGTACGGTTGCGATTTCCAGTGCGGGCGGCGTGCCATTAGCATCAATGGCACCCGCCCGCGGGTCCGCATTTTTCTGTGCGGGTGGTGCGATGTAGTGTGTGGATCCGCAGCGGCACCACCCGCACATATGTGAACCTAGGCTCAGTGATACTCGGCAATCACTGGGTGCCAGCGGGGAATCTCCAGACCTGGTGATTGACATCTGTAGCCACCAATGGCGAGATGGGTAGGGCAGCACATGCGCCCACTACCCAGAAAGGCAAATCATGTGTGTATGTATATGATTTTGCACAGCCCTGACACCCTGTAGCAGTAGTTCTGCTACAGGGCAGCGGGGAAGCGAGTAATATGCACGGATTTAGTCTCACTTCCTGTTTGGCTATGGGACAGGAAGTGAAAGAAAATCTCTGCAATGTGACACAGATGGGGTAAAAAAAAAAAATCTGAGAGGGATTATAACCCTTCCTTAATGCATCCAAAATGAAAAAAAAATTTTGCTTATAGTTCTACTTTAAGGCATGGTTGCAAAGCATCAAAAATGTTTATTTCCCATTACAGCCTTGTAATAAAAAGTTTTTAAATCTCACAGGACGTATGAGGAGCGTCTCTGACACACCTCGACCACCTGTGCAATGTTTCCAGATCACTCATTAATGCTATAGGCACAACAATGTGCGTAAACCGCTGCTTTAAAACACAACACTTGTGTGAAAGATCGCTGAAAGAAAACATTTCTCTCTCCTCCATCCCACTGATATTATAACTAGTGTGCCCGGTCATGGATGGGGTGATTTGGGGACACGGTATACATTTCTGTCCTCTCTTTACCCCTCCCTGACATATTTCTCTTATATTCATCAAGCGTGCTAGCAGTCTGTAACTAAAAGTTTTCTCTGCAGACGTTACATAACAATCACATCTGTCTTTGTAGCGTATAACATGTACAAAACTCACATGTACACACAATTCATGGTGTCTCTGGTAAGACAGTGACCCCCCCCCCAGACATAAACCCCTCTCTTACTAGTGTTTCCTCTATGGCAAGACAGCAGCTCACTCTTCTTCGGTCCACACCCAGCTGATTAGTGAGAACTTTCAGGAGAATAAACAGAGATCCTCATTCTTTCCAGCCCCATAGGCGGTCCATGTACTGCCAGAAAAACAGTCACTCCCTCGTTTAAAGGAAACAGGATAGGAAGTGATTGTATTCAGCTATGGTGGCAGTATTGGGAAACAGAAGAGTTCTTCTGGATACAAAGTTTGCAGAAACACACATGAAATCCAAGATCTGACTTTTCTGTTTGCGTTTAGAAGCGTTTTTTAAAAGATAACCTCAGGAGACCTTCCCAAATGCCCAGAATGCACTGAAAAATTTTAAAAAATTAACTATTTCAGACATTTTGAGAGAAATAGAGCAGAAGCAGAGAGATCCGTATGTGTTGAGATGACCTGTCTTTTCTGGTTGTATTCACTATGGATCCCATCATGAGCATAATGCAGCACGTTCTACCATTTTTTCCTTCTCGTGAAACCTGGAACTGACTGCGCTGGTGTGCTAGGTCCATTTGAATACATGGAAAACACTTTGCATGCATTTCTGATGATGAAAAAAGGCTCTAGACAACATCTGGATATGGAATAGTTAAAAAACGCTTATATACTCAAACGCTTATAAACGCGGTTAAATCTACTCCTGAACGCAAGTTTGGTGCGTTCAAAAAAATGACTGTAAACCCAACTGCCTGTAAACGACATAGTGTACATGGACACAGGAAAACATTAGGGAGAGTTCAGGGGCTGCTGAGAAAAAAAGCAAAAAAGCTCCTGAACGTCAGTTTAGTAGCTGCAGTGTACATGAACCCTTACTACTTAGGGCGCATTCACACCATGTGCAGAGACCTGTGTATTTCTACACCTGATTAATGCAGGTCTCCACAAAGGCACATAGACTACAACTGTTTTCCATGTGCCCCAATGGAACCCTTTTTTATTTTAGGTACTGCTGCTCACCAGAGAAATCATTTTGAAAAACACCCCCTAGCATTTCTGGCAGTGGCCACCTTGGGTAAGGTCAGATGATTTGGTGCCAGTTCACATATGTTTAAACTGCATCCATTCCGCATGACGTGACAAACATTGCTTCCTATGGTGCCTGTTCACATATGTCTGGTGCACTGGCGGTGTGGATTCAGTGCAGTTTTAAAAAGAGGCATCCACGATTTCTGAGCAGTGCGGTCCGGTTCAGGTGCATTTTACAGGCTATTGACTTCTATGGGAACCATTTCTAAACTGCATATGTGTGAACAAGATAAGATCCTGAGTTAATCCTATCCTAAACCTGATGTGAACCTGTGAATAACTACTGTATCAATTATCTGTGAAACTTGAGCTTCAATCCTCACCGCACATGTTTGAAGCTCTCATGTAGCATTTACTTCCTGGAATTCATCTAACCTTAGCTCAGGCATTGGCTGAGCTGAGAACCCTCCTGAAGACTTCTGAGATATATGACATCATTTGCCTAGGCATGGAAACCAGGAAGTAACTGAAGAAAGGTAAAAAAAATGTTTAAAATGAGTAAATATGATATACTTTCCTCTCTATGTACTAATACTAGCAGCATAAGGATTGAAAATAATCCATGTTGATTCAAAGGGTGAAGTTCCACTTTAATGAGAAACTTCACCCCTCCCCTCCCATTATTTTTTTTCCATGCATACCTGATGCTTGGATGTTTTTTAATTGAGTTGTGCAGTTCATAGGTCACATTAAAGGTGTAAAAGTTCTGAAATCATTTATCTTTGTCTCATTTTTTTACATCACAGAAACCTGCCATTTTAACAGGGGTGTGTAGACTTTTTATATCCTCTGTAATGCACACAGTTGCAATGTGGTGCTGCAGGCCTCACAAGGGTAAAACAGGTGATGAAGAGGTGACTGGTGTCTGAGCTGCCTGTCAAATGCCTCTGGAAAACAATCACCAGCAGAGGTCCTTCTGATTTCTTACTGTCTCTTTGCAGCCACTTTCTTTTCACATGTAAGCACTCCTCCGATAAGGTCCTATTTCAGGATGGATTTTGTGAATGTGACATCAGTGGACTATGCCTTGAACTGGCTGTAGCAATCGTACCCACAGAGATGGACATGGTTCAACCATTTTGCTCCAACCCTCCATTTTGGTAAGCATTCTCCATGTTGTCCCATCATCCCCTCTCCCTCTCTGTTCATTTACAGTGACATGTGGCCTGAGTGATGAGAAGTGTTACAGGACGCCAGAGCACAGCAGGGATCTCCGAGCTATAAAACCCCCCAAAGGAGCTGGGGCCTTGCTGTCTAAGAATCTGTGCAATCTGGCACCTCATAAAAGGATAACCCAAGCCTTCTCCTGAGTTCAAAGACATTCCAGAGGAGTAAGACACTAGATAACACTTTTAAAATCCATCTTTCCCCTATGTCTCATATCTTGGAATATGAGAGATTTATATAAAAACCAGGCATATCTTCAGATTGCTCACAATCGGACAAATCGTTTGATAGGTCACACTCCCTGGCTGGAATACATAGGAAAGCAGAAAATTACATCTCTTGAACCATTCAAATCTGTATGTTATATTTCATATCTAACCGTTCCGCAGATGCGTCTGCATACTAATCTACCCGCAGGTGGAATGTTACTTGTGCCTAGGAAAAGTTATGAGCCAAAATATAAGCTAAGAGGGATTTTGGTTCTAGCTTGGGTCTCTGCCCTAACAACCCCTCCCAAAATGAGGCATTGGTCCTTGGCTTCAGAGACACCTCCTGCTGGGGGACAACAAAATAGGCTGTCAGGCCTAAGAGTGGAAGTTGAAGAATTCTCCCTTTTAACATCAGAAACAACTTGGGAGATGGTACCCTTTTGCTCTGAAACTTGTTCTGCTTAACCCAAGGCTGATTGGCAACCCTTTAACCTCCTTTCTGTTACCTCTTTGCTGTGCTATTGTTCTCTGTATATTTATATATATATATTGGTTACATCTTTTTTCTGTAAATATTTTTATTGCACCCTTTTTTACCTTTTAGTAATAAATCCTACTTTCTGAAAGCGTTGAACTGTTTCTAGAGCTTTTATTGCAACTTACAAATTCCTGCCTATAAAAGAGCGCTACTGTGTGTGTTTAACCCTCTGTATAACCTGTCTGCGGTGACAGTGCTATACAGACGATTATCTCAACCATCATAGTGTTATTGCTGATATTGCCGAGTTTCTTCTTTCTCTGTACAAAAAGGAGGTGGTGGCAGTGTGAAGGGTTAATTGCGTAATTAACCTGACCCAGTAACAATCGCAACCAAGCTGCCGGTACATCAATTTATGGTCCATTAGCTGGAAAATCGTTGTGCAAGGAGCAGCTGGGCGTGGCATTGTTATGCACATCACACCGCGGTTTTAGATTGGCTAGTCCTTCGGTCACGAGTTTGGTGAGAAAGGCTGGGGTCTGACGTGCGATCGTCACATATTGGCTGGCAGTGTACGTGGGATAGTTGCATTAGAGCTTCAGTGCAGTGTTAGGAATTAGCTCTGCCATGAAGGATTGTAACCTTTGTGGAAACAGTCCTTAGAAACAAGCGGTGCATATTTCTAATATATATGTATATATATATATATATATATATATATATATATATATATATATAAATATAGAGAGAGAGAGACATATAGCAACAGCTCCTTCCTTTTTCTACTTTCTATTCTATCTTTGCTTGCAATTATGCCTGGTGACGCAGAATAGAATAAAATGAGCAAAAGTGATTTGAGTGCGGAATGTACCTCACGAGGAATGGACATCGGTCGCAAAACTCGTGAAGATTTGATTCGGGACCTACTAGAGCATGATATCCGAGCAGATCAGGTGCCCACTGTTTAACCATCATGGACCTGAGTAGGGGGTATGGGCCACTATCTCTAACCCAGGAGGCTCAGGACGAGTCAGCCTTCACCACCCATATGGCTTGCCTGAATTCACAGGAACGCTAGTTGGGGTTGAGAACGCACCAACCACCTCCCCAGGGGTCGGGAATGACCTACAATGTGGAGTGGAACTGGGTTCAGTGGCCCACTTTAGGGGCCTTGCGGTGTTTGGCCCTGTCTGGGAAGAGCAACTTGGGCCCCTGTCACTAGTCAGGAACAAACTGCCCGTGCCTAGTCTGACAGTCAAGAATGGTAACTGTCAGAGGGGCATGTCAGTGGTTCAGCTTTGGGAACCACCGGTAGGAAGAGACCCCCCGAGGTCTGGGCATGGGGAGACTGAGGCAGTTGTGGCCTGGCCTACTTCCCAGGCCAAAAAGCAGGTTACGTCAGTCTTGGGTGCAGCTGGCTATGGTAAGACGCCTGGGTGCAACTATCATGGCTCAGCTGGACCTGTGACTGACCTGGCAGACAGGAAACTGGTGGAACTGGTGTCCTAGATGCTAACAGGTAAAGAGGACTGTTCATCTTAGATGAAGGTACCTGTGGACACATCTGGGAGGCGAGTTCCAGAATTCGTCTGTCCGGTTCCGGTGCACACAGGCGCCACTACCGCTGATATTGCCGAGTTTCCTCTTTCTCTGTACAAAAAGGAGATGGTGGCAGTGTGAAGGGTTAATTGTGTAATTAAGCTAACCCAGTAACAATCGCACCCAGGCTGCCGGTACATCGATTTGTGGTCCATTAGCTGGAAAATCGTTGTGCAGGGTGCAGCTGGGCGTGACACTATTACACACGTGACATCGCAGTTTTAGATTGGCTAGTCTTTCGGTCACGAGTTTGGTGAGAAGGGCTGGGGTCTGACGCATGATCGTCACACTGGCCATTTGTAATCTCCATCAGAAATAATACAAATTTATTGCAAGATATCTTCAAAAAAACCTTATTTGCCCACGTAAATGATATATGTATTACTTTGTTATTTGAAAGTACAAGGGGTCTTTGGTCATGTCTGAGAGTGTCATGTGACTAGTTTGTCTGGCAAACCAGCTGACCTTGTATAAAAGTTGTCACAGTGTTTTTGAATGTCTTAACCAGTTTCTGACAGCGCTATAACCGAACAACGGCTACAGCATGGTCGGCTAGTTCTGGGAGGGTGTCTGTTGAAATCCTCACAGAACCCCACCCCCCTGCAGCTAGTTCTGGGAGGGTGTCTATTAATGTCCTTCGGACACAGCTGATCACAGGTCAAGGTAAAGGGCCAATCACAGCGGCCTTTTACCATGTGGTCAGCCATGTTCAATCACAGCTGATCACATTGTAAGCAGACTTGCCTGTTATTGACAGTCCTTTCCTCACAGCATGAGGAAATGAGAGCTGCTAACTGGCAATTCTGACAGGCACATTTACACTGATAATCAGGGCACTGATCATCAGTGCCCTGATGATCAGTGCAGCCCATCAGTGCCACCTATCATTGCCCATCAGTGCCTCTTGTCAGTGCCCATCAGTGCCGCCTGTCAGTGCAGCCTAATCAGTGCCTATCAGTGCCACCTCATTAGTGCAAAGAACAGAGGTATACCACTCAGGCAAACAATCCAGATCAATCCACGACAGGTGCAGGCTCTGGCTCTCCACTACACACAATGCAACAGGAAGAAGGGTCAGCTTCACACCGGAGGATTGATGAATATAGTGTATATTTATTGATCCATAGGACACACAAAACACCAGGACATTAATACAGGACCTGTTAACGCATTTCACACGATCTTGTGCTTAATTATTAGTTGATTAAGCACAAGATTGTATGAAATACATTAACAGGTCCTGTATTCATGTCCTGGTGTTTTGTGCGTCCTATGGATCAATAAATATACACTATATTCATCAATCCTTCGGTGTGTGGCTGACCCTTCCACCTCTTTAGTGCCCATCAGTGCCACCTCATCATTGCCAATCAGTGCAGCCTATCAGCACCCATCAGTGAATCCTCATCAGTGCACATCTGTGAAGAAAGAAAAATTACTTATTTGCAAAACGTTCTAACAGAAATTAAGAAAAACATTTTTTTTTCAAACTTTTCAGTCTTGTTTAGCAAAAAAAGAACCCAGTGGTGAATAAGTACCTCCAAAGAAAGCTCTATCTGTCTAAAAATAGAAATGATAAAAATTTAATTTGGGTACAGTGTAGCATGACTGCGCAACTTGCATTCAAAATGTGACAGTACTGAAAGCTGAAAATTGGCCTCGGCAGGAAGGGGGTGAGAATGCCCAGTAGGAATATAGTTAATAAATGTAAAAACAATAAAAGTTAAATCACACAATGGCAAAATAAATGTACGTTAATCAATCAGCGCAATTCAATAAAAACAATAGTTAATCAGAAAATAAACAGTTCATGCAGGTAGTGTCATAAAGTCCCACATGCACAAGGAAACTTCAACTGTATCAAACGGAATCTCCGTGTGTCATAACTTCCCTCATTGCAGAAACACACCATGTGTCTTTACACCCGGCGAAGATGTCAGCTAACCAAAGGACGTGTGACTCTCTATCATAGAGACGTCAAAATGCGCTTTTATGGAATAAAACTGCCTCTGTTGTAATCAAGATTTACACTCGAGATTCTTCAAACAGACACTCCACAGTTCATGGTCCCGGGAATGGAAAAGATAGAGCACCAGGCTCACATAGTATAAAATCCTTTAGGATACTTTATTGCATATAAAAAACGCTAAAACCATACAACCTGATCGATGCAAAGAAAGACTTCAAACATCACAATGCAATGTGGGAATCCAAAGGATCCTGTATGTCAGTCTAAACAAGTACCATATCCAGCAATTATGGGATGTACAAAAAAGCCTTAAAAATCCCTTGCTTTCCCAGAGTGAGCCACATCCGCCTTCATTTGTGTCTCACCCACTCCCCCTCCCAGACACTGCAGCTCATAGTGGGAGTTTCAATAACAGATGTTGTGCTGTCAATTCAGTAAGCAATGGGAAGGACTAGGTGTGGTCAGGTTCTGGTTGACAAGCTACAGGCTCGGAATTCAGGAGCAGTGAAGCATCACTTTCACACAATCACAGTTGGGCTTCACTGGCAGGATCTACAGGCATTTCTGGGACTTTGCAGGGGGACTAAAAGAAATCTGTAAGTGCAAGTGCTGAAATGGTTTAAATGACTTGATGTACCTTTGATGAAAAACACTCTTTACTGTTCCTGCTTCTCAACCTGGAGACTACAAGAAGAACATGGACCGGAAGTCTTCCCTGTCCTTAGTAACATGAGTTCCTCAAAGTCCTCAAGCACACTGGGTGCTTTAAAAAAGCCAGTAGCGTTAGCTGTAGAAAGTCATGGTAAAAACGTTAGTTTTTATGCATTTTTTAGCAGTTTTGCATTAGTGTTTAGCCACGTTTTTCCGCATTTGTGTTTTTACACAAAAAAATTTATACAATTTTGCCTCAAAAAACGCCGGTTTGCCGCATTTTACCATGTCTTGCTGCGTTTACCAGTTAGAGCATTTTTACAGCTAAAAAACTCTAGAAACCCACTAGTTCTGAATTTTTTTTCTAGCCAAAAAATGCTGATGTGTGCATGGACACATAGGATAACATGCTGGGGAGTTTACTAGCTGCAGAAAAAAATGCCAAAAACAGCAGCTGTAAAAACATCCAGTGTGCTTGAGGACTAAAGCTCTCAGCCCAAAACTCGGCCTATGGGCCACATGCAGCCTGCAGTGCTCAGTGTGTGGCCCACATCTCACGGCTAGTATGGAGCACAGGGCTGTTTATACAGGAGCCGGTGTCAACACAAAGTCGCCATCTTGTTAGTTTAGGAGCGCTGCACCACTGACAGATCAGCAATGGCTCCCGTATAAGCAAACCATACAGATGAACAGTTTGCAGGTTCACCTAAAGTGGAACTTTATAACAAAAACATTGCATTGTGGAACCAGCAGCATTTTTAATGCAGTAGAGACGTATTATGGGATTGATTTACTAAAACTGGTGAGTGCAAAATTTGCTGAAGCTCTGCATAGTTCCAGTTTATATTTTGCAAAGCTTAATTGAACAAGCTGAAGTTAGAAGCTGATTGGTTACCATGCACAGCTGCACCAGATTTTGCACTCTCTAGTTTTAGTAAATCAATCCTAATGTGTTCTCTGCATTAAAGTGATACTAAACCCACAACAGTAAAATCAGTCTGTATATGCAGTAAAGCATGCTTGTTATACTCATTGCGGAACCTAAGGGGTTAATCCTCTGCATTGTGCAATATTGCTGTTTGATCCTGTCTTCTCTGATCCTCCGCTTCTTCCAGTGCCCCCTGTCCTGATAAGACATATCATGTGGAGACACTCTGCTAGGGTTGCCACCTCATCCCTTTAAAACCGAACACAATTTAAAGCGGAGTTCCACTCACTCTGTAAAAAAAACTGCAGCTGCTGACTTTTAAAAAACAGCCACTTACCTATCCCTCGATTCTACGGTGTCCTCTCCGCAGACCGTTTCACCGGCCGTCCTGTGTTCCAGGCGCCGGCATCTTCAGTGTGGGCACCCGGCTGTAACAGCTTGCGGCTTCACAGCAGGGTGCCCACTGCACATGCGCAAGTAGCGCTGCGCTTCCTGAATGGTCCCGTAGTCTTCTGGGACCTGTCACGTGTCCCACAAAACTACAGGGAGGGAGGGTAGGAGGACAACTTCCGCTTCCGATCGCCTAGGCGATCGCAATGGAAGTGGGAGCGGGTACCTGTCAATTTCGGGTACCAGCTACCCCCCCTCCTCCCCAAAGGTGCCGATCCTTAACCACCTCCCGTCCGGCCGTTGTATATAAACGGCCGGACGGTGGCAGTGCAGGGTCGGGTGGCCGTTTATAAACGGTCTCCTCCGGACACAGTGGAACACCTTTTGGGTGGAACTCTGCTTTAATTACACAAGTTCTGAGGCTAATTTAATGCAGATAAGGCACTAGGTTAGTTTAATTACCACCTTAATCAGACACAGAACCTGTGTAATTAATGTGTTTGGTTTTAAAGGGATGAGGTGGCATCTACACTCTGCACATGCTCAGTTTGTTGTGTATTGCTAGAGAAGGTTTTTTTATCTTGGGGAGTGCATGTGTTCATCACAGGGCCAATCAGCACTGTCCAGACAGAGGTCAGGGGTTCTGCATCCTCCTAAAGCAGAAAAAAAACACCTCCTACATGCTTTAACATGTGCTTGGCTGGACACTGATAGAAGTCACAAGACTGCTCTAACTGCTGATTAGAAAAGGTATTTAGCAGTTTATATTTACTAAAATAATTGCATTTCCATGTTCTGTGTACTATGGGATACCAGATAGAGTGAATGCAGGGTCCTGGGTTTAGTAACACTTTAAAGGCCCATTCAAGCCAGAGGGTGCGCATGATGTTTAGCATAGCACGCCCTGCCATTCATTGTGTAGGGGTGGTGTAATGAACTGGATGACATCTTTGGGCAGCTAGCTTCTGAACAGCACAGCACTGGAGTGAAGGTAAGTATTGTTCTGGTTTAACAGACCCGTGCACCTATCAGCTCCCACTCTCCCTATCTTCTCACCACAGACAAAGTGCTCTTCTCCTCTCCCCATGTTCCCTAGTCAGATCACTCCCAGCAACATGTCTCCCTGACAGACAGCTCCTCTGTCTTCCCTGAGCTCAGGCATGTTGGGATCTTAGTCCAAACTCACCTGAGCTAACCCACCAGGAAGCTGTCACTGTACTTGGCTAGCTATTGGTAGCCAAACCATTCCTTGCCCTACAGCCCCATGCATGGCTGCTGTTAGAAACCGCAGGGCCCCATACAGTCGACCTGAAAAGGCCCCCTCCCCCAAAATAAACAGTTTACTAGAATTCAGTTATGAATGAACACAGTGAGTGATCGATAGCGATCACTCATTCTGTTCATTCAGGAAAGGAAGGAGCTGGTAAATGTGACATATTTATTAGATACTTTCCTCACTCTCCATCCTGAAGGATCCTATTGTGTGCTTGCAGCTGCCAGTGGGAAGGAGAGGAGGGAAGCCAGCAGCACTGCGGGAGTGGAGGCACACAGGGGGGCCTGGGCAGCAGGGGGAAAAGTATGGTGCATGGGGAGGGTGATCAGTGTGGTGAGGGGGCAATTACTGGAACCAATCCCCTGTATGGCTCTCTCTCTGCAGCAGCTGAAAGACAGCGGGAGGGAGAGGAGAAGAATCCAGCTTTCAGCTGCTGCAGAGAGAGCCATACAGGGGATCGGTTCTAGTAATTGCCCCCCCCCCCCCCCCGGCTGCGTTGATCACCCTCCTTGCCCACATCTGATTCACCCATCTGCCTGGCCCCCCTGCTGGCCTGGGCCCTTTACAGGAGGACCACTAGTATTCCTTTATCCACGGCCCTGGCCCCATGTATACACTTCCCTTGTATATGTGTGGCTGTGGGGTAAAGAATGCCTCAGCTGCTTATAATTGGCACAGAACAAATAACATCTTCCTGGTGGGATCATACAGGTGGGTCGGACTAGGATCCCAACACACCTAAGCTCATCTGTACTGACAAACATTCAGGTTTCAAGGCATGATATGCTCATATTTGTTCCAGGTCAGTGACTTTCCAAGTACTCAAGGAAGGATAAGCCATGGAGCAGAACAAGTCAGCAATGGCAGCTCCCAAATGATAGAGGCACTTGTAGGCTGGGCCCAGTCTATGGAATGTTGGAATTGGATGCACTTACTGTATCATTGTACACTATACAGTAGGTTGCACTAGAATCACAGAATTGGAGGAATCATTTATTGTATTACTGCAAAGTCAGTTGTATGTATTCTGTACCCAACCATCCCACAATGCAGTGCTCTATGTGGCCAGCGCCAAGACCTGGATTCTCTCTTTTGGAGTTGAACATGCCAGAAATTGTCTTTCAAGAAAAGTAGATTTTGTGCTTAGGATCTTTGTAATGATTGGGGTATTGGGCCGGAATGGTGAACTAAGCCACCAGAAGGAGTCTATGGCCCTCCCAGGGGTAGCGGGGAAGGTTCATGAGCAACGTACTGTAAATGTTTCTTGTTCTTTTAATATAACATAATCAATTGTGAGAATTGAGCACACACAGGCAATGTTAAATTTGGTGTCACAGAGATTCTGTTGTTATAGATCAAAAACTTTTATGGTACACTGTTGCTTCAAGTGTTACCAAACCCACAACAGTAAAATCAGAATGTATATACAGTAAAGCATGCTTGTTATACTCACTTGGAACGTAAGAGGTTAATCCTCTGCGTTGTGTAAAAATGCTGTTTGATCATATCTTCTCTGATCCTCCCCTCCTCTTCTTCCAGTGTCCCCTTCTCATCTCCTGATAAGAAATATCGTGTGGAGACACTCTGCACATGCTCAGTTTAGTGTGTATTGCTAGAGAGGTTTGGGGGTTTTTTTCTTGGGAGAGTGAGGTTCAGGGGTTCTACATCCTCCTACAGCAGAAAGAAAACTCCTCCTACAAGCTTTAACCAGTGCTTTGCTGAACAGTGAAAGAAGTCACAAGACTGCTCTAACTGCTGATTAGAAAAGGTAGTTAGCAGTTTATATTTACTAAAATAATTGCATTTCCATGTTCTGTGTACTGTGGGATACCAAGTAGAGTGAAAGCAGGGTCCGGGGTTTAGTAAAGGCCCATTCAAACCAGAGGGTGTGCGTTATGTTTAGTATAGCACGTGCCCTGACATTCATTGTGTAGGGGTGGTGCAATGAGTTGTGTAATTGCTTTCTTTTTCACTTTTTGAACCATTTTTTGAACCTGAGAGAGCCTTCCACTACCACTGCCCACCATACACCAGCCACCATCGCCCACAGAGAGAGATAGAGAGAGAGAGAAAGTCACTCGCCTTCACAGCCCCGAACATCCCGGGAATGAGAGTCGGGCTATGCATATACCATCATAAAACCCGCAGCCTCTCTCGGAACCCACTAGGCCCCACATTTTTGTTGGAAGAGGAGTAGGGATTCTGAAGAAATGTAGGAAACACAGACCTCCCAATTCCTGATTCTTTATGTGAGAACACATGAGCGATAAATGTTGTCTAACCAGTATTTCACATTTACCACCACCTCTCATAGTCCTGTTCATCCGGAATACTAGCCAGGACCAGCAGCCCCAGAAATCTGATGAAGCTTCTAGAAAGTGCAGTTTAAACTCAAAAGCCATGTTATCAGTAAACATTATCTGGGCTGCTAAACAACAGATGACAGTCTTAACATGCCAGCTTAAAGGGAAATCATGATGGTTTTGAGTCAATTATAGGTATTTATTTATCTTTAAAGTTGAAAGTTTTGAAACTGAAGTTCCATGTAGTGGAACTTTAGTCAGAAATTAACCCTAGATCACTTCAAGTTGGCCCCATTTGCAGGTATAGCTATGTAAAACATTAAAAATAAGTGCCTATGCTGTTTAAAATCCAGTAATACACTGTCTCACCCTGCACATGCTCAGCTCAGCTCTCTATTCTTAGGATCGTACCTAAAATCAGAGCCATTAGATCAGCTGACAGCTTTAATATTTACTGTTGCTGAAGGGGATTGAATGCAACAGGAATGACACACAGTGTGGAGGGAACACAGATTAGGGATCAAGAAAAAAAAGTCAGGAGAGTTGACAGGACAAACTCTGTTGCCTGGTAGACACAAAAGAATTAAACTTACAGGCATAGTATCTTCTTATCTTATCTCCCTGATATTCTCTCCTTTCTCCCTCATGGCAGCCTGTAAACTTCAGCACTAGTGATGGCCTTGGTGTTCGCGTCCAACGCAAATTCGACTCGAACATCAGCCGTTCATGTGTTCGGTGAACGCTTGAACAGTAAGGGTGTTCAATGCACTGTTTGCCCACTGTAAACCACAATGCACTGCGCTCCCAGTGTATTGTGATTGGACAAAGCAATGCACCTGACCACAGGTCAGGTGCAATGCTTTGGCCAATCACAGCACAACTGGGTGGAGCTAGAGGTGATGTCACCAATAGCTACGCCCAATTGTGTACATTTGAAAGGCAACTGTCAGACCTGTCAGATTGTGCTTACGGGACAGGCAGCATCTTTTTTTTCTTTTTTTTTTTAATTTCGGTGATTCGGCATTGTCGTGACAACGCTGGAGGCCCTGATTGACAATGAATTAAAACATTGGAACCATTTTATTGGCTTTTTTTTTTAATAAAGGACTTGTCAAAAACTGTTTTGTTTTTTGTTCAATAATACATTTTTCAAAAGTCTTGCATGTTTATTTTTTCACAATTTAACCCTTTAGTGAATTGGTAGGAGTATAAGTACCCCTTACTCATTCACAAGGGGGGTGGCAGCATCAGGGTGTCCCCTTATTTAAAGGGGTACCTAGGTGCTAATGAGCTTCCCTGCCCACAGACCCCCACAAACACAGGACCAGGGTTGTGGGGAAGAGGCCCTTGTCCCCATCAGCATGGGGACACTGTCTCAATGCCGAGGGCACGTGGCCTGGTAAGCCGCAGGGAAGACACTTGTTCGCCCCCCCCCCCATCCCCCTCTCCTGGCTTGCCAGGCCTGTTCTTGGATCAAGGGTCTGGTAGGAATTTAAAGGGGACCCCATTCTCCCCCCCCCCATTCTTTGGGGGTGGGGTTCCCCTTACGAGTCCTACCATGCCTAAAGGGCTTCGTAGGGCTTTTAGGAGGAATCCCATGCACTTTTTTTTTTATATTTTACTGTTGGGTCCCTCCTAACCTTCCTATCAGACCTAAAGGGTCTGGTCGCGATTAGGGGAGAACCACATGCTGTTTTTTTTTTTTTTGTATAAAAATGTCATTTTAAAAAAAGATGTCAGTCCAGCTGCAGCAGGTTCTATACATTGTACAGATGTGCAACTTTGCAGGTAGTTTAAGGGAACCCCCCCCCCCCCCCCAGGCATGATATTTAAAGGAATTTTTCTTTTTTTACTTTAAGCAATGAAAAATGACTGCACCTTTAAAAACTGTACTTTTTGAAAAAAACATTTTCACTGATTCATGTCCTTCAGGGCAGTCCCCATACCGCTTTTATGGCCAATAACTTGCATATAAGCCTTCAAAATGGGCACTTTTGAATTTACAAGTTCGAGTCGCATTGACTTGCATTTGAATGTTCAGTCCATTTGAATGTTCGGCCCATCTCTATTCAGCACTGTAAAGCTCCTGTCAGTCTTCCTCTCTATCTGAACCAAGACATACAATCAAGGCTGAAAATGCACATGTTAGTTACAGAAAGTGACTGCTCTGAGCTTCAACTAAATGGTGTCCTCCAGCAAGAAGAAACAGGAGCAATGCTGGAAGTAATTTACAGCATACACTAATAGTGGTATCATAATTAATGTGGAATCTTTTGTTAAAGAACATTACAGTTATCAAACCGTTCCGGGTAAAGTTCAGCTTTAATTATTCATGTTAAAAACTGTGTTTTAAAAATAAGCATTTAAAGCAGAGTGCACCTATGATACTGGATTCCCGTGGCACTTTCTGAAGAGAGTAATATAGAAGCTGCTTGACTGTTTCTAAGAGACCCTTCACAGTTATGCATTGGCAGTAAAATGCATTTTTGCCAGACATGACTGCATACATCTATGTACCTTTTTTTCTAAATGTACGATTTCCTTTATGCAAAGTGAGACAGAAAGTGATTAGGGATTTTACACGGTTCAAAAATATTGAATGTGCAGTTACCATTCATTCATTTCAAAGGTGCTTAGCATGCATCCATGCAGAAAATGTAACAAAAATGTTTTAGATACAAGTATAAAAGAGATGTAATAAAAGCCCGGCTCCAGGCACAATTTTCCCCTATTTGAGATAGAGTGGAAGATAGTGAGAAACTCTATCAGAATTTTATTGCCTGTTTTCTTTTTATTTCCTGCCCACGGCACACTAGGATAGGCAAAAAGGAAGTTCCTATGGCAGTAACATATCTGTAATAGGCTACTTTCACATAGGTTGCTTCATGCAGATCGCTTTTCTGGGAGGCGGTATACACTGCCAGTAGTGTGAAGGGAGCCTTAGGCACCTGGAGAGGACGTGAGAAAACATTCTCCAACAAGAGCACAGACAGGATTACAAACTTAACATAAGGTTCTAACCCTCCCCAACCATTATCCTAAACAAAAAAAAAGTTTTGACTCATCGATAAATGTTAAAGTACAACTAAAGGCTCCTGTATGTTAACCACTTGGAGGATTTACCCCTCTTCATAGCCAGGCCATTTTTTGCGTTAAAGCGCTGCGTAACTTTAACTGACAATTGCGCAGTCATGCAATGCTGCACCCAAATTAAATTTACGTCCTTTTTTCCTCCGAATTGAGCTTTCTTTCAGTGGTATTTGATCACCTGTGTGTTTTTTAGTTTTTGCGCTATAAGCATAAAAAGACCGACAATTTTGAGAAAAAAACTATATTTTGGACTTTTTGCTATTAAACCAGTAAACAAATTAAAAAATTCAAATTTCATCATAAATTTAGGCCAAAATGTATTCTGCGACATGTCTTTGCTAAAAAAAATCCCAATACATGTAAATAAATTGGTTTACGTGAAAGTTGTAGCGTTTACAAATGGCGGTATAGATAATGGGATTTTTTTTTCTACTAGTAATGGCATCGATCAGCGACTTTTAGCGGGACTGCAGGACTGCATCCTTGCCACAGCATCATGGGAAACTGCAATAGGTGGAATCAACTGGCAGAATCAACAGATAATTTTGAGTAAAATGTAAGATAAGATTTTAATTAAGCATGCAGCACATTTTTTTTAATGGGAGGGCATAGTTCTATTTTAACATTTCATCAACCCTGTTTCTAGCAAGAATTTGTATTTAATTAAACAGTAACACACAAAGTGATTGTGCCTTGCTCATCCCCCGAACACACTTTATTCAGACAGAATCTTTCTGAAAACTAGAAACTCTTCATTCTCTAATGGGATGAAACACCAGTAGTGGCCCAGGAAGGCATTGATCACTGAATACTATACTAAGCTAGACTGCTCGGGATGAACACTTTAATTGTAAGCAATTAATAAAATGTGTAACTCAAAATATTAATGTGATTTGGTGATTCAAATGTGTGTCCATTCAGTTACTGTGAAGCTTTACTTTTAGGCCCACTTCATACCTTTCTGTACTGATGTATTGAAAGCCAAAGCAAGGCTCTAATTTGTGAGTTATAAAACCACAGGAGTGATTGCAATGGATAGGTAAGGAAACCGAAATGCTAGGTCCACTTTAACCCATTTACAACCGCTATACGCATATATGTGTTGGCAGGGCAGGTGGGTCTTAAAACCCAGTCGCCCTATTTATATACAATGCTACCGTATGTAGTTCTGGAATGTGCTATAAGAGCTGTCCCAGAACTGTGACGGAGATGTCTCCAGCAGCTCAGGTTAACATACTGATGATCAGGAGGTGCTAGGACTGGCCCCTGATGATGTCAGCACTGTGCAGCCAATGCAGAAAGTATTCATGATCATGGGCTGCTCCTATCGCCCTCAGGCATCAGAGCCCCTTTAAAGCAATAGCTGCGGCTGGTATATGGGGCTTAATTTTTATTATCCTAATATACAGTCAGGTCCATAAATATTGGGACATGGACACAATTCTAACATTTTTGGCTCTATACACCACCACAATGGATTTGAAATGAAACAAACAAGATGTGCTTTAACTGCAGACTGTCAGCTTTAATTTGAGGGTATTTACATCAAAATCAGGTGAACGGTGTAGGAATTACAACAGTTTGCATATGTGCCTCCCACTTGGTAAGGGACCAAAAGTAATGGGACAATTGGCTTCTCAGCTGTTCTATGGCCAGGTGTGTGTTATTCCCTCATTATCCCAATTACAATGAGCAGATAAAAGGTCCAGAGTTCATTTCAAGTGTGCTATTTGCATTTGGAATCTGTTGCTGTCAATTCTCAAGATGAGATCCAAAGAGCTCTCACTATCAGTGAAGCAAGCCATCATTAGGCTGAAAAAACAAAACAAACCCATCAGAGAGATAGCAAAAACATTAGGCGTGGCCAAAACAACTGTTTGGAACATTCCTAAAAAGAAGGAACGCACCGGTGAGCTCAGCAACACCAAAAGACCCAGAAGACCACAGAAAACAACTGTGGTGGATGACCGAAGAATTATTTCCCTGGTGAAGAAAACACGCTTTACAACAGTTGGCCAGATCAAGAACACTCTCCAGGAGGTAGGTGTATGTGTGTCAAAGTCAACAATCAAGAGAAGACTTCACCAGAGTGAATACAGAGGGTTCACCACAAGATGTAAACCATTGGTGAGCCTCAAAAACAGGAAGGCCAGATTAGAGTTTGCCAAACTCTAAAAAAGCCTTCACAGTTCTGGAACAACATCCTATGGACAGATGAGACCAAGATCAACTTGTACCAGAGTGATGGGAAGAGAAGAGTATGGAGAAGGAAAGGAACTGCTCATGATCCTAAGCATACCACCTCATCAGTGAAGCATGGTGGTGGTAGTGTCATGGCGTGGGCATGTATGGCTGCCAATGGAACTGGTTCTCTTGTATTTATTGATGATGTGACTGCTGACAAAAGCAGCAGGATGAATTCTGAAGTGTTTCGGGCAATATTATCTGCTCATATTCAGCCAAATGCTTCAGAACTCATTGGACGCCGCTTCACAGTGCAGATGGTCAATGACCCAAAGCATACTGCAAAAGCAACGAAAAAGTTTTTAAAGGGAAAGAAGTGGAATGTTATGCAATGGCCAAGTCCATCACCTGACCTCAATCCGATTGAGCATGCATATCACTTGCTGAAGACAAAACTGAAGGGAAAATGCCCCAAGAACAAGCAGGAACTGAAGACATTTGCAGTAGAGGCCTGGCAGAGCATCACCAGGGATGAAACCCAGCGTCTGGTGATGTCTATGCGTTCCAGACTTCAGGCTGTAATTGACTGTAAAGGATTTGCAACCAAGTATTAAAAAGTGAAAGTTTGATTTATGATTATTATTCTGTCCCATTACTTTTGGTCCCTTAAAAAGTGGGAGGCACATATGCAAACTGTTGTAATTCCTACACCGTTCACCTGATTTGGATGTAAATACTCTCAAATTAAAGCTGACAGTCTGCAGTTAAAGCACATCTTGTTTGTTTCATTTCAAATCCATTGTGGTGGTGTATAGAGCCAAAAATGTTAGAATTGTGTTGATGTCCCAATATTTATGGACCTGACTGTAATAACTAGGAAGACTGTTTACTCTGCGCTTTGTAGTCTGGGTAATGATCAATGCTATCTACAGCAATTCAATTCCAAATCTCTAAAGGCTCATTTATACCACACAATCAGGACCGATGCTTCCACTAGGCAAACTAGGCAGCTGTCTAGGGCGCACTGCCACCTACGGGAATGATCCTTCAGCTGAGGGGAGGGGTGGAAGAAAGAACAGAAGAAGATGCGGGGTGTCTGGGGCCAATGTAGCAGCTGAGCTGCAGCTCCTTCTAGTGTTCCTCTAAGACTCAGTCCCTTACTGCAAGCTGGCTGGCAGCTGCTGATCAATGTGGAGTTCCAGCCCTTCTCTTCCCATTCATCAGCGGTGGTGGAGTTGTGCCTGTGGAGGAAGGTAATGTCTGATTCGTGTCTGTGTGAGTGTGACCCAGGTTGCCATCCATAATCCATGTGCAATGTGACATCATCACGATCTCACAACCTGCTCTTCTAGTGCCTGTTAATCTTTGTCAGTGTTGGTGGTGATGTGTTGTGTCGGATCTGCACTGTGTGGGATCACTCAGTTCAGTGTTTTCTCTCACCTTATTGCCTATGGAATTCCAGGCTGGGATCTGTCAGAGCTATCTTATGGCACTTATTTTTGCAAATTTAAAAGAAATTTAGCAGTTTTATGTTTTGTTGATTTATTATTTTCTACTGTTTCTAAAATGTATTTATGTATTTTTTTTTTTGGGGGGGGGGGGGGGGGGCACAAGTAGCTGGTCTTGCCTAGGGCACAAAATAGTCTAGCACCGGCCCTGCACACAATGCATAATGCATAGCATATAACGCTTGTGTGCTGGTGTGGGATATGAATGCTACTGTGCTTTGCAATGCACTGTTTCTCATGACTCACTTTTTAATAATAATAATTCTATGTCAATTCTATGCATGCAGTGCATTGGGATATATAACAGTGCATGGAAATCCACTGCGCAAAAATAGAATATATCCTTTTTTTACTGCACACCAGTGTAGCATGCTGGTGTAAACTGAAGCCATATGTCATAAGCCAAGTTACCTTGTCCTTGCGTTGGGGCTGTTTTGGACAACATTGCCAAACACTGCTCAGTGGTACTGATATGAATGAAAGTGTAACTAAAGACAAAACTTTATATGAGTTTTGGATGGAATAGAGATAGATTAGAACACCTGCCAGGTTTTATTGCTGTGTGTTCACCCTCTATATTTGTTATGTTTACTATTGTCAGCAAGAAATGTGAAAGAACATCCCAAATTTTGGGTTGTCACCCGAACAGGAATAGAAGGGAAATCTTCCAGTGGGGATACTAGTTCTGGTGACCTTGGTGACCTTTGAAGGGATTTCCTCTGACTTCTCACTGTCCTGCACCTGTTTTGGCAATGGAACAAGAAGTGAAGGGAAATCTCTATAATGGGGCAAAAAAAAAAATTACAGGCATTCTAACCCTCCTTTACTCTATCCAAAAAATGCCTACCATAGCTCCTTACCACTCTCTGCCCAACAACTCTTAGCCCAATATTGCTTCATACTCTTCAACTATGGGATTCAGTCACGTTTTCAGCTGGCCTGATTTCACCTCATCTCCCTTTACTGTGTCTTCTTCACAGTCCACTATTCCCTCCAGGCCTAGATAATCCAGGGCAGTTTGCATGGATTTGTTGACATCCACTCTCTGCTCACTCCCACTAGAATTCTCACTTTTGACGCCCTTAGGTCCTCATATGATGTTTCGCTGAGGGAACATAACAGCCACTTCCAACCACTTCCAGCCACTTTATCTCACAACTCTTCCGATATCAACCTACACCTTATATGCTGACCCCTTTCGAGAGCCTTTGCAGAGCACGACCTCACTCTCGTGGCCTAATTTCACTCATTTATTCCTCAATCATATCTTCTAGAAGACCCCCCGCTACGACTCTACCACCTTCATTGCAAAAGAGCTCCAAAATATACCTATACTGGAGATTGCCTGCAAAATCTTATACCAGTGGTATTGTATGCAGGCCCTGCTGGCTCGTTTTGTCCCCTCTTATCCACCTAACTGTTTTCAAGGATGCTCACAGACAGGAACAATGACACATATTTGGTAGTCCTGACCTAAGGCATGCAGACTTCGGGTCAGGATCTATGCATTTCTTCGCACTTTGCTCCACGTTGATATTAAACAAAATCCATACAGAGCCCTCCTCTTCAAACCAATTGAAGAACTACTTTGCCTTGAACAACAATTGGCACCACATCTGTTTACAGCGACAAAACTGGCTATAGCAAAAGCATTGAACCCATGAATAATTTCCCCTGGTTTGCACATGCCCAGCCATTTTGGTTTTACAATGTCCTTCTGTCCCTTTAATGGCCCTGCATCAAGGACCCCTAGGACTCCCTTCTCTTCTTTCCCCCCTTTTTTTCTTTTTCTCTCGTCCTAACCTTTCCTATTCTGTTTCTTTTGTATTTTCATCTTCCTGACAATTGCTACGCTAATTGACCGTCTGGTTGCGAAATTTGTATTTCTTTCCTATGGTAATACACCATGTTCTACAAATGAGATTTTCATGTTTATTTGAATGTATGTTCTGACAGGTCACTTGGAATCTTATGCCACTAACATTTATATGCTGGTTTATATCTTTAACTTCTACAGGATTGGTTTTAGGCTCCGTTCACACCAGTGCATTTTTTAGTGCTTTTTGTAGAAACGCACTACAGTCCATTTAACAAGGTTTCCTATGGATTATGTTCACATTTATGCTTTTTTGAGCTGCTGCGTTTTTTAAAGGGTCAGGGACTTTTTTAAAAGCAAAAAGCAGTGTTTTTGCTACAGTGGAGTTTAATGGAGAAGCTGCCGAAATGCAGAGTAGTGCGTTTTTGCCGCGTTTTTGCTGCAGGTTGCATTTTTATTCTGCCCAGCAAAGAAAAAAATTCCACTTTAACAAAAAAAAAAAGACCTGAACAAAATGCAAAATGTAGTAAAAACGGGTCAAAAATGAGTGTAGAACACCGCAAAACGAACTGCGAAAAGCATTGCAAAATGGAAAAAAGCTAACTACATCAGTGAGAACGGAGCCTTAAACCTAGTACATCTGTGCATTCTTTTTTTTTTTTATACTTTGCACTTAATTGATCTGTGTCATAGCTATTCATCCTATGGTTCTGTCAGTACAACTGAATGATTACCATTATAAAACCTTTGTAAAAGAAAAAAACATGCCTTTAGTTCTACTTTTCTACTAAAATATATTGCAAGGGAAAGACATGAAATACTGGCATAAGTCTAACCTCAGTGTAAGGTCACATGTACAATAAACTTTACAATAATAACAGCAATTACAATGTTTGTTCAGCGATTATTTATCTTCTGACATTACTGAAATGTCTGTTCAGGCAATACAAGAGGAAATCAAAAGTTACAGAACACAGATTGTTAATAGTAAAATAATTCCCAGGAGGGGAGCAGTGATGGAGCCAGCAATACAACAAGCCACATGTCTGCTACAAACTACCTAGTTGGGATAAAATCTTCCAGCCTGACCACAATCCCACCTATCCTTATCCATTAGGTGCATTGCTACAGCTATATAGAGGGATGCAAAGCACAGGGAATTACAGCTGCCAAGGGCACTAGCAATCTCACATGGCGTGGCTTCGGGTAGGTCATAGGAAATAATATCTGATCTGTTCAATGATAAGTGTTCTTGGTGATGTGTTTTCTGTTCATGGTGGGAAGAGATTATATCTCGTTCTATACTCAAATATGATTTTGGAAATTATATAAGTGGATTATCCAATATACTTGTGAGCTATAACTCCTCATCCTTAAATCTAACATATACAAAAAACAGTGGTAAGTAGCAGAGGACTTTGAAGGGAACATATAGATATAAAGAAAGCACTGCATATATAAGAACCATATATTTGATTATAACAAAGAAGAAGATCTATTATAGTGAATACTTGTGAGCTATTATGAATTGAGGTATATGATAAATAATTAAATCTAAAAGTGTATGGGGTGCGCTGGCACTTACACTGACTCACTTAACTAGTGTGTATAGATGATGGAAAAACGAATGCGCCGCGCTCCTATATATTAGTATATACAGCTTATACTACTAAAGTGTATCAATATAGTGAATAGTGACTATACCACTAATTACATATATTACATATAAATCACATGCACAGTGAATACTCCTAAAGTGATAGTGCCTTAGTGGGTGCTATGGTGTAAACCCATATTGCACCTCTATATAGCTGTGTACATACTATATGATTAATGCAAACACATATGTGCACGTGCTGGTAATACACAGATAATGAATAAAGTCTTTGAAATAAATGTGCAAGTGAATATTCTGTTCCTTTTCTCCAAGTGCTAGATGGTCTCCTTATATGCTCACCTCTATATTTGCCTGAACAAATCCAGGCAAATACGCTTTTTATCCTTCCAGGATAGATGAAATGGGATGATGCCTTTACTCCAGCCGTCCTATAAGGTGGACATACCTATGGATGGATCCTCCTGTTCTTTCCTTTATCTCCCTGTGTATCAATGAGTACACTGAATAGCTTTCTTGGGATCTCCCAGTTCCCCTCCTGGGGTTGTTTCCTCGTTCACTCCTCCTTATAGTAGCTCATGGGATGTTTGGTCAAAGAAGAAAAAGCAGACCATAGTGTCTTATCCTTGTATAAAAAATGGATTTATTTCTGCCACTAACAGGTATAACTTGGTGGCATACAGCTCATATGTGATCCAGACAGGTATAGATGGCAGTCAGCAGGTGAAAAAGCCGGTAGCAAGAACCTCTCTGTAGCTGCCCCTGCAGTGCTATCTGCCAGTGCTTGTATTCGGATCTACTCGCTTCTCCAGTGCAATGTCGTGACGTCAGAGCCCCTCCCCCTAGTGTATATATTGATACACTTTAGTAGTATAAGCTGTATATACTAATATATAGGAGCGCGGCGCATTCGTTTTTCCATCAAAGAAGAAGATCTATTGAAAGACATCGAGTCTACATGTGCAGTGTATTGGAACTAAACAATCATTTGAACCCTATATTTAATTTTTTTTTGTTTGATTTGGCTTTTACTGAATGGTATGATAAAATGTATGGGTTTTATATATGCAGTGTTCTTTTTTGTATCATTATGTTCCTCTAAAACTCCTTGACTACTACCACTGTTCACAAAAATTCAATTTACCCAAACCTAAATTGCAATCCTAAAATAATTACTATGCCACCCGAGACGCAAAAAGTTCCACCTTCTCCCCTGAAAGTCCAAAGTCAAGATACCAGTCTCTCAGCATCTGTGATATCCTCAAACCAATGGGAATTTGTGCTCCTAAAATGAATCCACCTTCAAAAGAATGCCTCTATGAAGGTGGATTAATTTTAGGAGCACAAATTCACATTGGCTTGAGGATATCACAGATGCCGAGAGACTACTACTACTGTTATTTGTAGATTTTGGGAATGAGCCATTCTTCATTTACTTTAGACAGGAAAATTAAAGGTGAGTGTTCGTTTAGTTGCTACAGACAACTACACATCATTGGTCATTAAAGGCATAGTTCAGTTTTCCAACCATGTTTCATGTTCTACCCATATTGATGGCTCATCCACACCTTTTGTGTTGGACTGCGCTTCCTAAGGCAAAGACAAAGCAATCTGCCTTCCTATGGTGTAATGCAGTGGTGTGCACTGAAAGAAAGTACTGCATGGAGTACCCACTCAATCAAACAATGCCTAGTAGTCAATTAAAAAAATGCAAGGCATTCTCCGAATAATGGCGACACCAAGCATGAAAACCCTTGCGTCTGCTGTCCAGGAGGGAAGTCACTCAAGCAGGACCCAGATAATTGTGGCTATCCCTGTATGTCATGCAAGCTACTATAATGGTTTTCATCATCCTCTGCAGCCCTCTAGGTAAGGTGGATAATTGCATCGTACCAAGCTTGACCAATGTAAGCTGGCAATACAGATAAATCCTGGTGTTCCACTTTAAGTAATCCTGTCCACCTTGGGGTGTTTCAGCTTTTGCTATTACTTTCTCCATAAAATTAATTTCTTACAAAATAAATAAAAAACTAAACAGGAAAGAAGGGACCTGCTCATTATAGTCAGAGCAGACCTAAGAACTCAAGCGCAGATTTGGCCAGCAGAGTCCCTGAGAAATAGAACAAACTGACATCTTAAGTTGACCTTAAGATCCCATGGCTGGTTCTAAGGAGGATAAAATATAATATCTTTAACAATGGAAGCATGATTATTGCTGTAAAGACACATTGGTGTGTCTTTGCCTGAAAATTGCCTTCAGTTGTAATGTAAACATGTACAGCCCAGCCTACTTGTGGATCTACACTAGCCAACCAATTGACATACCTCTGGATGGTTGGGCAATGCCCTAATGGTCAAACCATGCCTGCATGTTCAACTACCCAGTTAAATTTATGGTCGGCTAAGTACAGTACATCTGCTTCATGTTCTACAGACTGGGTTTGTCAGCAGTTTCTGAGTCACTAGGGGAAGATACCATGCATAGCTTCTGCAGAAAAGCAGGTTTTTCATGTTCTACATATATGTACAAGGTTTATCCACATCCAGTAAGAATACAAATGAAACAAACATTAAATTAACTGTTTTGCATTGTCCACAGACCACAAAACGTCTGGTACTCTATATCCAGGGCAATCAACTTATTTTATAAGCAGGATCCATTTCCACCCACTGCCTAGTGTACAGTCACCCCTCCAGGCATTTATCCTGCATTTCACACTGCCACACCTCACAACAAGGAGACAGTAACACATAATATCTGTATTGTTTAACAGTACTTGGAACTGGAGCAGGCCATACATACATAGATTCCTCTAAAAGATTCCTCGATCCGTGCTATAAAGCAAGCATAAGGGAATCTCTGCTGCAAGCTACTGTATTCCAAAAAAGGAGGATGTGAAATGTTTGACTCATCAATCAGGGCGCACTTGTTGAACTTGACGACTGACTATCATTAGCTCTACTAGAAAGTACCCCCCCCCCCCCCAAAAAAAAAAAAAAAAAAAAGGGAGTGGCCTCCATTGAGAAATCCCAGAGAAATAGACAAAAGGAACACCAGTTGGTCATCTCAAGGGTCCTTTCACATGGGCGTTCCGTTTTTTTCATCAGTTCAGTCACGTTTTTTCAAAGAAAAAACAGATCAGTTTACATCAGTTTTTTCATCAGTTTACATCCTTTTTTCATCAGTTTACATCAGTTTTTTAATCCGTGTTTACATCCGTACTTCATCCGTATACATCCAGTTTTCATCTGTTTTTCGTCCGTTCCAGGTTTTTTTTTACGGAAGAAAAATAGGATTTTCTTCTGTTCAAAAAAACGGATGTCAACGGTTATGAACATTAACAGATGTAAACAGATGATCATCCGTTTACATCTGCTAGTCCATAGAAATACATGGGTGTCCATTTTTCATCCATAAACAGACAGAGTCCACCAGCTTTTAGAGTTGATATAACTGGGACAACAGGAATATATACGATATCCAAAGCATTTCAGGAGCCAAACAATCCCACTTCATCAGAGTGTGGCTTAAAAATGGAACAGCTTCCTACAGAACTCTAAATATAACTCTAATTCTAAATATAAAGTTTGATCTATGTCAAATAAGGAGCACTGCTGGTCAAAAAGGAATGGACTAAAATCTGATCTGTGTATGGCCAGCTTAACAAAATAGTTCTGGTTATCTAAAAGATCTAGTTGTACTTTTTGTGGTTAGTTAATACAACATCACACATTCCAAATTACAAGCATTCATAAAGAATATTTTTCCCATAACTAGGAACACAATTATTACAATATCTTATCCTAGTGACTTCATTGTAGAAACTTCCAACACCCACCTAAAGCGAAACAGAGGAGATCAATGGAGGAACCTCTCATCACTGAATGTAGGTAATACAGCTGTCTTTTATTCATAGCATGTCCCCTACTCATTCATTCAGTGACATTCTCTAAAGTCAGCAATGGCAGAACCCCTCTTAAAATACAGGTTTACTTGAAAGTGACCCTTGATATACAAAATTATTTTAACCAAGCAATAAAGTAAAAAAAATAACTCTACATACTAACCTTTCTGGCAAAAAATCTTCTGATCTCCTTCTAAAGCCCACAAAGAAACAGACACTTCTGGGAGTGTCAACCTCCTAGGTTCCCCAGCAGCTCTCAGTGGTTCCTTCCTTTGACCACCACCACCTATTACTGAATACAGCATTGATGTGGAGGTCAGCAGGAGGAACCAGCGAGAGCTGTGAGGGACCCAAGAAATCCACAAACTCAGAGGTGTTGCTTTCTCAGTGGATTTCGGCAGAAAGTTTTTCAAGATTAGAGCAGCACTTGACAGCACAGGCATCTTAGAAGTAAAGGTAAATGCAGTATAGTAACCCTTCTTTTACAGGTGTGGCAAGGTAAGGTGTGGTTTTAAAAGATTTGCATACTGATAAGAGCCATTTTAAGCTGTATGCTTGATTACTGTCACCCTGACCTTGGATTTACAACCTACTGAGTTACTGACCCAGAATAATTATGTATGTAAAGTGAGAAGCTTTTTAATCCTGTGACTCACTAAGTAGTGATGCAAATGTGAGGAAGAAAGCCAAAACCCTGCACCTTTAAAAAGTAAAATCAACAAAGGCCGCCCCAATATATCTATCCTCATTGGTTCATTTTAAAGCTGATGTCAGATGTTCACTATTTTCCAAATATCAGACACATTGTGGTTGATTTACTGAAGTTAAATGGCTTGTACATTCTGCAAGTGCATTTGCTCCAGAGCTTAGTAAATGAGGGGAAGCTCTGTTGACTTCCATCATCCAACTATGTTCCAGCAAAAATGCAGTTTTTTTTAAATTTCCTTGCATATAATTAAGTATTCTTTGTAAAGTGAAGCTTCAAATCACTTACGTTTACTTTAGTAAATCGACTCCTATGTTGTAGTTTTACTACATTGTGCACCATAGCCTTGCCACATATAATGAATGGGTCGTCTTCCTCCTGCACAGTGCATACAACTCAAACCCAAAGCATCAATCTCCAATCTTGCACATATAGTATTATCCAATAAAAAGTTTTTACTTAATTGCAGCAACCCAAAGCAACCAATCAGAATCAATCTTGTATTGGTTTGACTTGAGCAAAGTAAGTTGTGATTAGTTGCTATGGGTTATTACATTCTGTAATTATCATTTAAGTGAACTTGTGCTTTGCCTATGCAGGGGAAGAACTACAAGTTTTTTTAAAGGCGGCCACAGCAACTTGTACTTACCTCCTCTTCACTTACCCTCTGCTCTATTTCCCACCATGAACCAGAAAACAAAGCTCTTTGTTAGCTTCAACTGGATCCTAGCTGGAGCTTACACAAGACTGGGGTCTCTTTTTCAGCTCCCATGTCATGGCGCTGCCATGCGGGGGGGCAAGGTGAGTGAAACACATATGCTCTTTTATACCCGGAAGTACCGTATACAGTGGTGAGAAAGCAAAAGAAAGGTAAGTAGAATAAACCGCTGCAGGCTCACTTCACCTATTTAAAGCAAACCTTTTGATTTGACCTGCATGGACAAAACACAAATTCAATTCGAGTATACAAATGATCAAGTTTGTCCTTTCTCTTTTTTTTTTTTTTATATATTCCACCCAGATGCTAGTTTAAAAAAAGCTGCTGCAAAAAAAATACACTTTTAAAACACTTCACTTCTAATAAACCGTACAAAAAGTATCTGACGGTAGCCTGAGGATGCCTTTAAATGAGGAACTCCATACATGTAGAAACATAACTGCTACCACGTGTGATCTTAGCAAGATAAGACGCAAAGTACAGAGAAAAGTCACTCCTGCCCCACCCCATGCAGCGTACAGAAAGTTTGTCTGCTTGTGTCACTGAATGAAGGAACTATGACCTGTCCACTCTCTCCACAACGATCATACAGGAGGAAAGCCCCCCACTGATGTCCCCTCTCACCTGCAGCAGTCTCTGGCCTGGTTCACACTAGTCCTGAGAGGGGGAGGTCGTATTTTCAGTGGAAGGAGGTTGGGAGGTCCTAGATGGGGAGGGAGGCTCAGTCCCACCTCCAGTGACAGTTCTGCCTGGATTGTTGTTATACAAGTACACTACAGAGGAATGGGGAGAAGAACTTCAACATTGTGATGATTTTTTTAAAGGAAAGCAGCTTTAGAAGAAAAACATTTCTTAATACAACAAAGCGGAACTTAATTGTCAGTTGTATTTTTCAACAAATCTTTGGACGAAGGTGGTGTGTGAGTCTAAAAGTCCTCATGCACACTTGACGTTTTTACAGCTGCTGTTTTTGGCTTCTGACGTTTTTTTCTACAGTCAGTAAACTCCCCAGCATGTTATTCTATGTGTCCATGCACACATAGACTGTAATCAACGTTTTTTGGCAGGGACATTTTTTGGCTGGAAAAATACCCAGGACTAGTGGGTTTCTAGAGGAGTTTTTTAGCTGTAAAAACGCTCTAATGCTGAAAAATGCAGTAAAACATCGCAAAACCGTATTTTTCTACTTATTTGAGCAAAAAAAAAAATTTTCTGCCAAAAAAATGCTAAAAACCACAAAACGCAGGAAAACGCTGCTAAACACTAATGCTAAAATGCTAAAAACAGCTGAAAACTCACATTTTTAATGTGACTTTACACAGCTAACGTTACCAGCGTTATCAAAACGCCCAGTGTGCATGGAGCCTTATGGATTGCTGCATGAACTCGGTGCAGAAAGAACTCCCTTAAAAGTCATTACATGTGCATTTAAATATTCCTGGTACAAAAACCCTGAAATCTTAAAGTGACAGTTCACCTTTTACAAAAAAGTAGTAAATGCAGCAATGTTGACCTTATGGTCTTATCTATATATATATATATATATATATATATATATATATATATATATATTTATTTATTTATTTTATATATATATCTTTATTTATCTTCTTCATGCATCTCAGTACTTATGATCACTATGCATTTACCACTTTTTTGCACTGAAGACTGCAGAGCATTGCACCTTTCGATCAGTACATGTGTACAATCCCAGCCGTAAGTCCGGAAATAAAGTTAAAAAGTAAAAAAACTGCAAACAGACAAGGTCTTTATTGCAGAAGAGACTTGCAATGCCTCTTCTGCAATAAAGTACACTTACTTGCCTTTTTTGCAATCTTCTACTATGCACAGTTGCTCTAATTTCTAAATTAAAGAAAGTATAGGACTCCCCAGGCAAAAGCACCCCAAGATTCAGGTAAAGGTGGAGGGGGGGGGGGGGGAGGGTGGTCAGGGGTAGGCATCCATATTTCATGTTACACCCTAAATATTGGTGTAACATGAAACCTGGTCCAAAAGGCAGACTTAGCCTTTAACCACTTCTCTACCAGGACAATTTTTTTTATTTTTTGCACACGAGTTAAAATCAGCATATTTTGCTAGAAATTGCTTTAAACACCTAAGTCATTTTATATTTTCAGAAAGCAGAGACCCCGTAGAATAAAATAGTGGCAGTTGCACTATCTTGCACAAGTTTTGTGCAACTGTCTATCCAATGTATATTGCCAGGAAAAAATTAATTTTAGTGCAAACAAACACAATATTATATTTGAGTCTTTTTGGTAAAATATACAGTAAATGATGGGGCTGCATCAAGTAAATAGACACTAAACATGTCAAGCCTAAAAACTGCAAATGCCTGTGAAATCTCAAAAAGGTTATCAGTTTAAAGTTAATCATGAATTATGGCCCTAGAATTCCTGCTCTCACTCTGATGTTCACAGCAATAACGTGTGGAGCAATTTATGTTTATATTCAATTGCATGCCCTATGATGCCCATCTGCATTTGGGTGTGTATGGAGTGACTGACAGGGGTGCTTTTACATTCTTTAAAATTAATTTTATTATAATTTATTTTTAACACTTTTTTAAATATAACTTTGTTACTATTACAAGGAGACTAACAAGCCCCCTGTGTAATAGCATAGGCAGGGGATATGCCCTTTTTTGGAAACATCAGGGGTCTGTTGGACCCCCAATGTCTCCCCTGCAACTAATCAAGCACATATTGATTTCTGCTACCTTGGCTACAGTGGCCAGGGAATGACAGGTCTGATACTGGAAGTGACGTAATGCACATCACTTCTAGGTTCATTAGTCGCAGGGAATATCCATTCCCCGATCACCTCCTGCTCTCATTATTACAACTGTTTACTGCAGCCCCATAGGAACGGGAACCATCACAGGCATCGATGGTGTGGGGGAGGGGGTTTGGTACGACTTCAGAGCCCTTAGTCTACATGTATACTAAGCTCTCTTGAACACCAAGCTCTCCTGGCCACTGAGAAACCCTAAACACAGCAAAAAACACACCTAGTGCATAGGCTTGTTTACACATGTTTACATGTGTTGTTGACACATTTTGCATTTTTTTGGCCAAAAGATTCCTTTCCTGAATGCAGAAGAAGGGACGTTTAACTGCCTCCAAATGCTGCTGCTACTAAATTCTGATTAAAGCCTGTGTCCATGGACACATAGGCTTTTATTGAGTTGAGTTTAGGGGTTTTGGAGAAAAAAAACTCGCTTTTAGGAGCAGCATTGTACATGAGGCCTAAAATTAATTGGGTGGCTCTAGAGCTATCTGGATCATTTTTACCTGAAGGTCATTGTTAGCTCCAAAAAATGGAAAACCATACAAAACTCATGGCTGCAGCAGCAGTTGTGAGCTTGCTATAACCCCTTGAACACCAGGATGTTTCTAAACATACCTTGGTGGACAAGTGAGTAGAAGAAGAAGCCAATATTTATCTTTTTATGTTCTGTTCCTACAGGGAGAAAGTACCACAAACATATTAATAAAAATCAAAGTGAAGCTTCCTCTCTGCTGTGCCTCTAGGGTAGAAGGTAAAGTGATGCAGACAACAAAAGAACAAATTACCGTGTTTTTCCCGTCTGCATGTTAACCTCTTATGATACCAGTGCAACAGAAACCAGTAATGTTCAAAAGCTGCAGACTGTTTGCTCATTACATATTATATGCTGTTGAATATTTTACTAGTTCATTGCATTTGTGATGAAAATGTGTTGCATCACTTGTGTAATAGTGTACCCTCTTGTATGTGTCTAGCTCATTATATATTAAATGATGTTATTTTCTGTGTAACAATGTTCTCTGGGAATGAGGAGGTCTCACTCACCAGGAAACTATACAAACTGGTACACCTGTCTTTTCTGACTTAATATTTTACGGGTTTCATAATTATTTCATGTCACTCGTGTCAAAAGTCATTTATGGTTCTCAAATACTTTTTCCTTGGAATCAGCACTCATTCCAGCAAATTTTGGTTCATCAACATCTAATGGTTGGAAAGGTTTAGCAGTGCTGGTAAAAAAAGGCTGTTTTAGTACTGTATGAGGTTCTTCGGACAGTTGCATGGGCAGACGAGGTAACATATTTAGAATATATATATATAGTATATTCAGGTGTTCCAATCACCTCCATGGCCACAGGTATATAAAATCAAGCACCTAGGCATGCAGACTGCATCTACAAACATTTGTAAAAGAATGGGTTGCTCTCAGGAGCTCAGTGAATTCAAGCGTGGTACCGTGATGTGCAATAAATCCATCTGTGAAATTTTCTTGCTACTAAATATTCCACGGTCAACTGTTAGTAGTATTATAACAAAATGAAAGCAACTGGGAACAACAGCAATTCAGCCACAAAGTGGTAGGCCACATAAAATGACAAAGCGGGGTCAGCGCATACTGAAGCACACAGTGCGCAGAAGGCGCCAACTGTCTGCAGAGTCAATAGCTAAAGACCTCCAAACTTGGTGTGGCCTTCAGATTAGCACAACAACAGTGCATAGAAAGCTTCCTGGAATGGGTTTCCATGGTCAAGCAACTGCATCCAAGCCTTACATCACCAAGTGCAATACAAAGCGTCAGATGCAGTGGGGTAAAGCACGCCGCCACTAGACTCTAGAGCAGTGGAGACATGTTCTCTGGAGTGACAAATCAATCTTCTTTGTCTGGCACTCCGATGGTGGTGTCTGGGTTTGGCGGTTGACAGGAGAACGTTACTTGCCTGACTGCATTGTGCCAAATGTAAAGTTTTGTGGAGGGGGAATTATGGTGTGGATTTTTTTTTTCTGCGGTTGGGCTTGGTCCCTTAGTTCCAGTGAAGGGAACTCTTAAGGCATCAGCATACCAAGACAATTTCTTGCTCCCAACTTTGTGGGAACAGTTTGGGGATGGCCCCTTCCTGTTTAAATATGACCGCGCACCAGTGCACAAAGCCAGGTCCTTAAAGACATGGATGAGCGAGTAGGGGTGGAGGAATTTGACTGTCCTGACTTCAACCCGATAGAACACCTTTGGGATGAATTAGAGTGGGGACTGCGAGTCAGGCCTTCTCGCCCAAAATCAGTGCCTGACCTCACAAATGCACTTCTGGAAGAATGGTCAAACATTCCCATAGACACATTCCTAAACCTTGTGGACAGCCTTTCCTGAAGAGTAGAAGCTGTTGTAGCTGTAAAGGGTTTTCCAACTCAATATTGAACCCCATTGACTAAGACTGGGATGCCATAAAGGTTCATGTGCGTGGAAGGCAGGTGTCCCAATACTTTTGGCAATATAGTGTATATATAGTATAGATGTAAGGTAAGTGCTAGGATTAATTATGCTTTTGCTAGGAAAATTTGGATGTCTAAGTGGCTGTAAAGTAAATTGTTAGGAAAAAGCATGGTTAGCTCAATGAACTGAGTGAGCTGTGAGCATTTAGTGATGATCATTCTGTTCTGTGTGCTCAGGTGCTGCTAGTCTACCTAGCTTCCTCTGTATCCAGGAAACCGCAGAAGTTTCTGGATAACAGGTGTGAAACTATACAAATAGTAGCATGAATATTAATACAGGCTCAGTCTATACCAGAGAGAGGGGCTCCAAGGCATACTGGGTAAATGCATATATTCAGTGAGCACACGGGGCTCTGGGTCTTTCCTGGCTAGAATTGCCCAAGCCTGGCAGAGGGTACATAGCCTTCCCAGGCAGTTGCTGCAATTGGCCTCAAGTAGGCTACCTGATTTCCCGGGTTCTGCCACACTGACTGTGGGGCTGTCTACTGAAGATCTGGTCTGGTATCACTGAGGGAGGCATCCAGTGTCTCTTGGGCCTTATTATTTTTATACATTATTTATATAGTGCTAAAAGGTTTGCTCAGCGCTGTACATTTAAGTGGGGGACAGTACATGAGACAATACAGTAACAATACAATACACGAGGGGGTTGAAGGCCCTGCTCTTTCGAGCTTACAATCTAGGAGGGAGGGGATAGTGGTACAGGAGGAAGTGGCTGTGGGGGATGTAGTGGTAGGAGGAGATCGGCTGTTAGGTGAGGGCGGGGTAGGCTTCCCTGAAGAGATGGGTTTTCAGGGTGCACCTAAAGGTGAGGAGGGTAGGTGACAGTCTGATGGATTGGGGTAGTAAGTTCCAGAGGATGGGGGAAGTCCTGGAGAAGTCCTGCAGTCGGGCATGGGAGGTGGAGACCAGGGAGCTAGAAAGTAGGAGGTCTTGTGAGGAGCGAAGATTACGGGTAGGGTGGTATTTGGGTATCAGGTCGGTGAGGTAGTTTGGGGCAGTGTTATGAATGGCTTTGTATGTCTGTGTTAGTAGTTTGAATTTAATGCGTTGGGCAATCGGGAGCCAGTGGAGGAATGACAAAGGGGGGTGGCAGATGCGGAGCGGTTGGTAAGGTGGATGAGTCTGGCCGCTGAGTTCAGGATAGACTGAAGTGGGGATAGTCTGCGACGAGGTAGGCCGGTGAGAAGGGAGTTGCAGTAGTCCAGACGTGAGATAATAAGGGAGTGAACGAGTAGTTTAATAGTGCCTGGGGTTAGGAACGAATGTATTTTGGAGATGTTGCGGAGGTGGAGCCTGCATGAGTTTGCCAACGATTAGACATGGGGTTGGAAGGATAGGTTTGAGTCTAGAGTGACACCTAGGACTTTGGCTTGTGGGGTGGGACTGATGGTGGCATTGTTGGTTATGATGGAGAAGGTGGGGGGGAGGGGGGCATGGGCTGGGGGGAAAATCAGGAGCTCGGTTTTGGAAAGGTTCAATTTGAGGAAATGGAGCGACATCCAGTCTGATATGTTGTTCAGTAGGTGGGTGATACGGGCGGAGACTGAAGGGGTGAGGCGAGGGGTGGAGAGTACATGAGTTATGAGTACAGACACCTGTAACAGAACCGACCCAGACTGCACTTGAGTACTTCGGTTAGAATACCGCTTCCCCGTCCGAACACTAACAACAGACACCACAGCCGACCATACAAGACTAGACAACACCAGTCTTCAAGTAAATCAGGAGGTAGATTATTTTATTTGAACACAGACACAAGATATATACACTCGAGGGACAATCCCCCCTCCCTGCATAATGACCCAGGGCTAGGCAATATACATTTAGTAACAAGAGACACACAGGTATTAAAACTTCACACCAGCAGACAGTCCCATCAGGAGGGAGGGCTGCTGGAGACACCCCCCCCCCACTAAGCTAATGCACATAAACACATACATCCCATAATAGTTTGCTCCCAAGCCAGACACACAGTAGAACAATGGGATGCAGCCACATGGTATTAAACAATCAACAACCCCCACACAATATTAGGACAGATCACCCTGTATCCCTAACAGGCACAGGGTGATTTACACATAAGAAGGATATGGGGAGCTGTGACAGGGGTCTCCCCACCTCTCCTAAGTGAGCTGGGTTCCATGGGCCCCCCACCCAAAGTGACTTCCGTCACAACACCCCTAATGGATCTTAGTGACTGCGTGCTGTTTAACCCCCTCTGGTGCTAGGAAGTCACCTGTGGGTTTAGCAAAGGGAATACCAGCTGGTATTTTGTCCATCTGCCCACTACTACTTAAAGGGACACTGCTCTGGGCTCTAAAGAAGTTACTGCTGTCACTGCTACTACTTGTTCCTGCTCCCACTGTTTGATTCAAACCACTGACAACTCATGGGGCCCCCGGGCAATAGGGGATCATGGGGCCCCTGTGTCCTTGCCCAAATTCAAAAAAGCCTATGAAAAAGGTACCAGGGGCATCTCATGGGGCCCCCACTGACCCCCGGCCCTTGGGCAGTGCCCGAGTTTCCAAATGGTCAGTGTACCCCTGATTCAAACAGATACTCAGATATAGCTTGTTCTGAAGATTAGACGAATCTGGAGTATCCCACTCATCTCCCTCTTTCCTATGCCCCTTCTACAAAAATAAAAACAACAAAAACAACACCCTAGACTGATTATTGGAGAAACAAGTGAATGAGCCTATAAAAGTCTCTGAAATCATCCAGCAAATATCATCTGGGGACCATATCTATGAACATGTCCAAAATTCATACACTGTCAATTTAAAATTGTTAACTTGAAATAACCATTGAGCAATGTTCTTGATTCTTCTATACTAGGCAGTCCCAATCTTAAAAAAAAATTCCAGATATAGATAATTTACATAATTACATTGGTCTAGCTTGGATCTAAATGAATGTTTAGGGCCCTGTTTACTTGTTTCTCCAATAATCAGTCTAGGGTGTTGTTTTTGTTGTTTTTATACTGGATGAATGCAGGTCCCTGCTAGGACACACAAAAAACAATTGTTATCCCTGTGTCCTTTTAACAGTCAACGCATCCCAGAGGTGCAGTACAGTGTGCTGCGATAAAATGCCGACATGCTGCATTTTATTGAAGCATAAAGGATGTTATTGCATGACACTGCACAGCAGCATAATGCACTGTGCTGTTTTGCAGTGACATAAATGAAGTGTCACTTCCTGCACTTCAAATAAAGCTGACCAAAAAAAAAAAGAGAAAAAAATGCTGACACTGCCCCCCTTTGCCAGATCACTGTAGCCGGGATGGACAGCTGCCTGCACACTAAACCTTATGGCCTATTCACAGTTGCCTGTTTTCATGCAGCAAAAATCATATTTTACATGCATGTATATGCATTACAAGTAGAAATGTAATTCTTTCATTCACGAGTACGAGTATTCGTGAAAATACTGAGTATCGGTGCATCCCTGGTACTCAATATTAGCTGGGTGGTCATACTGTTATGGTTGGTCATCATAATGTTATAGTTGATCAGTAATGATTATAGTAATACAGAATATATTTTAAATATATTTTTCAAAACATTTTTTAACATATAAAAAGTCATTTTAACATATATTTTTACATATATTTGTAAATGCATTCCAAAAATGTAGATTTGTATTTTTAAAGACATATTGTATAATGAAATGTATTTTTAAAAATATTTTTCATATATTTTGTAATAAAAACGTATTTCAACATGCAGTATATATACAGTGGGGATCGAAAGTTTGGGCACCCCAGCTAAAAATTTGTATTAATGTGCATAAAGAAGCCAAGGAAAGATGGAAAAATCTCCAAAAGGCATCAAATTACAGATTAGACATTCTTATAATATGTCAACAAAAGTTAGATTTTATTTCCATCATTTACACTTTCAAAATAACAGAAAACAAAAAAATGGCATCTGCAAAAGTTTGGGCACCCTGCAGAGTTAATATCTTGTACTGCCCCCTTTGGCAAGTATCACAGCTTGTAAACGCTTTTTGTAGCCAGCCAAGAGTCTTTCAATTCTTGTTTGAGGTATCTTTGCCCATTCTTCCTTACAAAAGTCTTCCAGTTCTTTGAGATTTCTGGGCTGTCTGTCACGCACTGCTCTTTTAAGGTCTATCAATAGATTTTCAATTATGTTGAGGTCAGGAGATTGTGAAGGCCATGGAAAAAACTTCAGTTTACGCCTCTTGATGTAATCCCCCGTGGATTTCGAGGTGTGTTTAGGATCATTATCCATTTGTAGAAGCCATCCTCTCTTTAACTTTATCTTTTTCACAGGTGGCATCAAGTTACCATCCAAAATTTGCTGAAATTTTATTGAATCCATTTTTCCTTCTACTCGTGAGATGTTCCCTGTGCCACTGGCTGCAACACAACCCCAAAGCATGATTGATCCAACCCCATGCTTAACAGTTGGACAGAGGTTCTTTTCATTAAATTCTGTGCCCCTTCTTCTCCAAACGTACCTTTGCTCATTCCAGCCAAAAAGTTCAATTTTAACCACATCGGTCCACAGAACTTGTTTCCAAAATGCATCAGGATTGTCTATATGTTCATTTGCAAAGTTCAAACAATGATTTTTGTGGTGAGGACGTAGAAGAGGTTTTCTTCTGATGACTCTTCCATGAAGACCATATTTGTACAAGTATCTCTTTATAGTGGAATAGTGTACCACAACTCCAGTGTCTGCCAGATCTTTCTGGAAGGATCGTGCAGTCAAACGTGGGTTTTGAATTGTTTTTCTCACAATCCTGCGAGCTGTTCTGTCTGATATTTTTCTTGGTCTTCCAGATCGTGCTTTAACTTCCACTGTTCCTGATGACTGCCATTTCTTAATTACATTCCGAACAGAGGATATTGACATCCGAAAACGCTTTGCTATCTTCTTATAGCCTTCTCCAGCTTTGTGAGCGTCAACTATTTTCAGTTTCAGTTTTCTAGACAACTGCTTAGAAGAACCCATGGTGCTGATTGTTGGGGCAAGGTCAGATGAGTCTGGGCCTTTAAAACCTTTGAGATTGATATTACCTGGTCTTCCCAGACGATGATTGAGAACAATCCATGACACTGGCAGGTCTCAGCTTTGCAAAGGGGGCAGCGCATGCTATAAATTCTGCAGGGTGCCCAAACGTTTGCAGACGCCATTTTTTTGTTTTCTATTATTTTGAAAGTGTAAATGATGGAAATAAAATCTAACTTTTGTTGACATATTATAAGAATGTTTAATCTGTAATTTGATGCCTTTTGGAGATTTTTCCATCTTTCCTTGGCTTTTTAATGCACATTAATACTAATTTTTAGCTGGGGTGCCCAAACTTTCGATCCCCACTGTATATATATATATATATATATATATTGAAATATATTTTGAACTATATTGAATATGGCCATAATTGTAGCATTTCAAATATATGTCAATATATTTGGGAAGAATATTTTTAAAATATATTTCAATTATATTTTTCTTCCATGTGGGTACCCATGCCAAAAAAGCAGTAGGATGAATTCTGAAGTGTTTCGGGCAATATTATCTGCTCATATTCAGCCAAGTGCTTCAGAACTCATTGGACGTCGCTTCACAGTGCAGATAGACAATGACCCAAAGCATACTGCAAAAGCAACCAAAGAGTTTTTTAAGGGAAAGAAGTGGAATATTATGCAATGGCCAAGTCAATCACCTCACCTGAATCCGATTGAGCATGCATTTCACTTGCTGAAGACAAAACTGAAGGGAAAATGCCCCAAGAACAAGCAGGAACTGAAGACAGTTGCAGTAGAGGCCTGGCAGAGCATCACCAGGGATGAAACCCAGCGTCTGCTGATGTCTATGTGTTCCAGACTTCAGGCTGTAATTGACTGCAAAGGATTTGCAACCAAGTATTAAAAAGTGAAAGTTTGATTTATGATTATTATTCTGTCCCATTACTTTTGGTCCCTTAACAAGTAGGAGGCACTGTTGTAATTCCTACACTGTTCACCTGATTTGAATGTAAATACCCGCAAATTAAAGCTGACAGTCTGCAGATAAAGCACATCTTGTTTGTTTCATTTCAAATCCTTTGTGGTGGTGTATAGAGCCATAAATGTTAGAATTGTGTCGATGTCCCAATATTTATGGACCTGACTATATATGTTTTTCCGTTTTTGGATTATTCATAATTTAAAAATAACATGTAATCCCCTTCTTGATTTAGGGAATATTTAATTTAAGACCACCAAAGTTCATTTGGCAGGCATAACAGTAAACCTTATGCAAAAACATCAAAATGCTATTATTGCATAGCAAGGATCACTAATTACATTAGATGCAAATGATGGAAATCTGTTTTCTGCTGATCTAATGGCAATTTCAAAGTGCCAGCGGCTGCTAAAGCCTGAATTGCTAATTTTTATTGAGTAATCCTGAATGGCAGTACTCATTCTTAGTATGGCAGCAACACTATAGGGAGGAAACCCAACTCTGACTGTGCAGCTGTCTGTTGTTTATTGTGGATATTAGATATCTCATTTGCTATGCCTGCTTTGGTAGAAATATAAATTACTGACACTTCCACTGATCACTGAACCTTGTCAATAGGGCTGCATTCAGATGGCCGAAAAGCAGCAGATAGTTTACAGTGTTCAAAGGCAGGTAAACACTGCCTCTGGACGCAGCAACATTCTGTGCTACGGCTACATGCAAACTGGTCTATTAGCTGTGACCATTTCATGCGCAGCTAAAAACGCCAACCCTGGATGCGCATTGGCTGTGTCCAGGGGTCAGTCAGAGCAAGGCTCTATTCTCGTCAAACAACTTAGATTGGGTTGCATACAATTCATGATTATAAATCTATAAATATTACACTCTCATTGTACAATCTCCTTTAGATTTACAAAAAAAACTATTTACTGCAAGGGGCCTGCTTGATTGGATACAAATTGATTAGATAAATTAGGTAGGTTCTTGTTCTGTACCACTTCCATGTAGTTTTTCTGTGTTGTATTGATCTGCATTAGGTTGTAATTGTTTTGTAGTATGCTGACATCTAGTCATGGTTTAGGCCACTACAACTTGTTTATTATTACGATTTTAGTATCTTCCTCTGTCCTCCCCTCCTGTTTACTGCTAGTTAGTTTAATTATAGCCAGGCACTCCCCACTACTTTCATGTTTTAGTTTTTGACAGAGACAGGGCTTAGAAAAGTTATTGTCTCCTGACACTTCAAAAGACTGGAAACATATTCTCTGTACTGCAATCAACTGAAGTAAAACTGCATTTGATTCAACTTCTGTGTCTTACTGAAGAGTTAAGCTGCATGTGGATGGTGCCAGGTCAGCAGGTGGCCATATTGTCTGGACAGACTGGGTATAAGGAGGTATGTTAATGCATAAAACAGCATTTGAAACAGACCTGTTCTCCTATTGCCTAATTTTGATAAATTTAAGGTTGATAGTACAAAGATTGTATGATCAGACTGTAATGTGTATGGTGACCCTAAAAGCTGAACTCCAGGTAGATATTGCCAAAAACTTGGGTAGTGTATTGCATTTAAAAATGAATGTACTGCATTTTAAATGGAACTAGTATAAGTACCTGTATTTTTTGGGGGGCTTGGCACTCAAGCTGAAAAATGAAAGGTGGCACTCTGAGCCAATCAAGTGCCCTGCATTCACATCTGCTGACATGGGAGATGCTTTCAGGAGGGGAGAGCAAAGAGATGACTCCATCCCCTGATCCTTCACTGTCCATTCACAGCCAGGAGGCAAGGGGGGGACCTAGCGGTGTTGATTAACTGCATTAGTGTCATGTCACTAAATTGGCTGTCTTGTCTATTAGGACTGAGTAAATTTCAGGACTGGGTGGACAGAAATATAAATCCTTTGGCACAGAAAATTCCTATATATGCATTTACATAAATTTTGGGATAGGCTTTGGAAACATAAATAGACAGTGAGGGGTTTATTTACTAAAGCTGGAGAGTCCAAAATCAGACTCCCTTCTGCATAGAAACCAATCAGCTTCTAACCTCAGCTTGTTCAATGAAGCTTTGGCAATGAAACCTGGAAGCTGATTGGTTTCTATGCAGAAGGGAGTCTGATTTTGGACTCTCCAGCTTTAGTAAATAAAGCCCTGAATGTCAAGTTCTTATTACTGTCAATGACCCTTTTGGGAAAATTTCTGTTTCTTCCTGTCTCTGTAAGGCTGGATCACGCTGTGTAACCAGATATACAGTATACTGTAGTTTATCCTTCAGAACAAACTAAACTGCAGTATATAGATGTGAACCAACCACATAGGAAATAATGAAATTTGTACCTAAAACGGAGCAAAATTTATACATTTTGCTGCATGCAAATAGACATGAGAAATGAGTGCAAAGTGCACATTGTGTTAAAAGTCCATTAAAAAAAGAAAAACAGTGCCTTACATTGTAAGAATTCAAAGCTCTGCCCACCCACTGCCTGTACAGAATGGAAACCAGCCCACATGCTGAAGTGGATCATTTTAGTGTTTGGGCTGGTGTGAATGAGCCATTAAAGCTGAATTCTAGAGCAGGGGACTACAAACTTTCTAAACAAATGGCTAATTTACAGTCCTTCAGACTTCAGGGGGGCAGACTGTGGCCAGTGGAAGTAAAAAAAATACACAACATCTGGTGTCAGAAGCAGTGGCGTCCAGAGGCAGGTGTGGGGGGTGACACCGACCGCATGGGGTGACACAGGACCCGCTTCACGAAAAGGTAAGTTGTAAAGCAAGCCGAAGATCCCCGCAGGATGAATCCGATCGGATCGGATCTGCAAATTGGGGAGCATAATGGATCGGACTCCGATCCATTATGCTCAATCCGCAGATCTGAACCATCCTGCGGGGATTGTCGGCATTCCACCCTTTACGGGGTGACACTGGACCCGCTCCACGAAAAGGTAAGTTGTAATGCTAGCCGACGATCCCCGCAGGCTGTATCGGATCTGCGGAGTCCAATCCATTATGCTCAATTTGCAGATCCGATCCATTCTGCAGGGATTGTCAGAGGGGGTGTCACCAAGTGTTACCGCAGCTGGTGACACCAACCCTAGGGATGCCCCTGGTCAGAAGGATTTTGGATAGTATCCCACCATTGGGGTCAGTAGGAGTAGGCATAGTTCCCCATCATCTGTGTCATTAGGAGCAAAAATAGAACCCCATCATTGGTATTAGTGGGAGGAATATAGCCCCTTCATTGGCATCAGTGGGAGGAATTATGTCCCATTGTTTGTGGTAGTGGGAGGAATAGTGCCCCATCGTTGGTATTTGTGGGAGAAAAAGTGCCCCATCATTGGTATTAGTGGGAGGAATAGTGCCCCATCATTGGTGTCAGTGGGGGAATTGGCACCCCATCATTGGTATCAGTGGGAAGAATTATGTCCCATTGTTTGTGGCAGTGGGAGGAATTGTGCCCCATCATTGGTATTAGGAGGAAGAATAGTGCCCCATCATTGGTGTCAGTGGAAGGAATTGTGCCCCATCTTTAGTATTAGGAGGAAGAATAGTGCCTCATCATTGGTATCAGTAGGAGGAATAGTGCCCCATCATTGGTGTCAGTGGAAGGAATAGTGCTCCATCATTGATGTTAGTGGAAGGAATGGTGCCCCATCATTTGTGTTAATGGAAGGAACAGTGCCCCTGTTTTCCCTTGCATCTAGTAAAGTCACAACTGAGTACAGCTCTGTAATCATTAATACGTAATAGTAGGAGGAATAGTGCCTTATCATTGGTATCAGTAGGAGGAATAGTTCCCCATCATTGGTGTCAGTGGAAGGAATAGTGCCTCATCATTGCTGTCAGTGGAAGGAATAGTGCCCCATCATAAGTATCTGTAGGAGGAATAGTGTCCCACCATTGGTGTCAATGGAAGGAATAATGCCCCATCATTGGTGTTAGTGGAAGGAATAGTGGCTCATCATTGGTGTCAGTGGAAGGAATAGTGCCCCATCATTGGTGTTAGTGGAAGAAATAGTGCCCCATCATTGGTGCTAATGGAAGGAATAGTGTCCCATCATTGGTGTCAGTGGAAGGAATAGTGCCCCATCATTGGTGTTACTGGGATGAATAGTGCCCCATCATTAGTGTCAGTGGAAGGAATAGTGCCCCATCATTGGTATCTGTAGGAGGAATAGTGTCCCATCATTGGTGTCAGTGGAAGGAATAGTGCCCCATCATTGGTGTTAGTGGAAGGAATAGTGCCCCATCATTGGTGTTAGTGGAAGGAATAGTGCCCCATCATTGGTGTTAGTGGAAGGAATATTGCCCCTGTTTTGCCTTGCATTTAGTAAAGTCACAACTGAATACAGCTCTGTAATCAATATGTCAGTAAATGTATTTTTTCAATACAAGTAGTATAAGTACAAGCTCTGTAACTAAAGTAATGCAAAAGTAGGCATAACTTTATTATTAACTTATTCTGTTTGGGATTCATTATTTATCTACAATGAAAAAAAAGAATTACTGTAGAAGAAAAGTTACTCTACCAACAGCCTATGTAATTTAATAAAAAAAAGTTATGCCCACTTTTGCTTTACTTTTGGTACAGACCTCATATATGAATCTAGCCTGATATCACCCTCTTGCAATCCCTGTACAGAAGGGCTGGAATGTGGGAGGAAGAAGCAGCGAATGGAGCCAATCAGTTTATGTGCTGACGAGGAGCATACTGATAGGAGTAGAGAGCATAGTGACAGAGAGATGAGCTGGGGTGGGTCCAAGAAAACCTGGGCCCAGAGGAAGTGGGTTGAATGATGCGGCTGAATGATGATGGCTGTCTGACTGAGGACATCTAATGTCAGAAAAAAGTACTGCAGAGGAAATCTCTGAATTGAAAGTTGCAGCAAAGGCTGGTTTTGTTATTTTGTCTTTTAACTGACTGTTAATTTTTATATTTTTTACTGGAGTTCTGCTATAAGCCACTTCTATTGAGCCAACCTGTCATCACATATCTCTATGGCTGTACAGCTTCATATCTATGAAATGAAATAAATATGTATATTCTACATATGTGAACATACAGTATGTATTTATAAAAAAGATGCTGAAAATGAGCAACAAGCTTCAGTGCATTGTTAAATGCCATCACAATAGAGACCAGTATGCGCTGGATTTCCACAGATATGGGCCTAATGCTTTACTTTCAAATGTTCTGAAAAATGTTTCTGTAGTTCCTTTGTTGCAGCAAAATGTACAATTCATCAATAGCATGGATTCATAATTAACAACAATCCATTCTGGTACCTTTTTCTAAGCCTCCCTAAATGTATCATGAACTAGTCACTAGATCGATGAAGTTGAGTAGCAGCCTGGGAATACATTGTTCCATTGTGTGCCTATATCCTAATGTCACAGCTCCCCATACCCAAATTTGTCCAATTTATATAGCAAACCTGACTTTAAGACTACATTATGGAGTGCTGAAGTTGTTCCAGAACACAATGGCCATTGTATTACTGAACACACTGGTATTTTATATTACCTGCTATTTTATATTACCTGCTGAGTACTCTACCGCAGAACAAATGCGTGCAATTAGCAGAGACCTGCATCGGGCGGTGTGTCTTTGGTAATATACTATATACTCAACCCCCTCGGGATTTAGTAGGTACCGCTGTGTCTGCTTCCAATTATTGCAATCAACAGAGATTGGCTAGGGGTCCAATTTGCCAGGATTCGATGACTAAATATACTAAGGTTATATTATTTAATTAAAGGAATTGTGTAGGCACAATGTTAAAGCATTCTTGTGTTGTAAGGGGTTAGTGCCGGAAATATATGTACTAAAGGCTTCACTTTTTTAAAAAATAAAATAAATAAATGCAAATTTTTTTACAGATGAAAAAGTGAATTTAATTTTGTTTTCTTAGGAGCCTGTAGAGCATTGCCACAAAATTAGCAGATTGTGGGTGCAATGTCAGGCTCCTACAGACACTAGGTACAGCTGTCTGCTTGTACCTCCTGCATGGCCTGTCTGTTTACACCCAACTGCCCTCCGATCCAATCCACCTAGACAGAGGGGAACGGACCCCTTCCGTTTTTTTATACAGAAAGGATCGGATTAGATTGGAGGTAGGCGGGTGTAAATAGACACAAGTCCAGTTACACCCATCAGTCCATAGGCATGGCCGGTGCTAGAATTTTTTGCACCTTAGGCAAGACCAGCTACTTGCACTCACCCCCCGCAATAAAAAAGATATAAAAATGTTTAAAAACTGTAGAAAATATTAAATCAACAAAACACGAAACTGCTAAATTTCTTTTCATTTTAAAAAATAAGTGCTATAAGATGCCAACATAACCTATATTAACCTCCCTAGCGGTCTGATTACAGTGAGGAACAGAAGTATTTGAACACCTAAGAAACAGCAAGAATTCTGGCTCTCAAAGACCTGTTACTGTGCCTTTAAAAAGTCCACCTCTACTCCACTCATTAATCTAACTTAGTAGCACCTGTCTGAGCTCTTTAAAGACACCTGTCTACCCCACAGTCAGTCAGATGCCAACTACTACCATGGGCAAGACCATAGAGCTGTCAAAAGACACTAGAGACAAAACTGGGGACCTTCACAAGGCTGGAAATGGCTACGGGGCAATTGCCAAGCAGCTTGGTGAAAATAGATCAACTGTTGGAGCAATTGTTAGAAAATGGAAGAGGCTAAAGACGACTGTCAGTCTCCCTCGGACTGGGGCTCCATGCAAGATCTCACCTCGTGGGCTATCACTGATGATAAGAAAGGTGAGGAATCAGCCCAGAACTACAAGGGAGGAGCTGGTCAATGACATGAAGAGAGCTGGGACCACAGTTTCAAAGGTCAGCAGGCAGCCCAGCCCACACACACAGAAAGAACACCTGAACTGAGTGATCCCACACAGTGACAGATCCAACACAACACACCACCACCAACACTGACACAGATCAGCAGTCCCAGCAGGCACTAGAAGAGCAGGCTGTGGGATCATGATGATGTCATCAATCACTCACACATTGCACATGTGACGGATGGCCGGCCGGCCGCCCGCCTGGGTCACACTTACACAGACATGAGACATCAAGCATTACCTTCCTCCGCAGGCGCAGCTTCGCCTCCGCTGTTGAATGGGAAGATACGGGCTGGAACTCCACAGTGATCAGCAGCCGCCAGCTGGCTTGCAGTAAGGGACTGAGTCTGAGAGGAACACTGAAAGGAGTGACAGCTCAATTGCTACACTGGCCCCAGGCATCTTTCTCTCTCCTTTCTTCCTTCCCTCTGCCACCCATTCTCTCAGCTGGAGGATCATTCATGATGTGGCGGTGTCACAAACAGAGAGAGTGCCAACCAGTGCTGCACCCAGGTGCCCCTAAGTGGCAGTGCACCCTAGGCGGCTGCCTAGTTTACCTAGTGGAAGCACTGACCCTGTCCATAGGGATACATGAACCATCTGACCAGGTCATGAAAAAGTGATAGGCAGATCTGGTCGAAATGCCTGTGTAAAAGGGGCCTTACATGTGACTCCCTAAATATGCGTATACCATATAACATTCTACCAAAGGTGAATTTATCTTTGTTTTGCAGCACATTTTACTAGGATAGCTTTCACCCTTGTCAGTCACTGAGCTCACATACTGTTTTCTAGACATGCAACATGTAAACAATGTAATATTCATCCACAGAGGAATATCAAATTTCTAAAGAGATGCTGCAGATTACAGAGAGATTATACTCTGCAGCAGTGTGATTTACAAAGTCACAGGTTGAGAGACTGCAGCAATTTCATGGTAAAAATACAAGGCATTCTGCGAATGGTGGCAGTGCTGACAGGGTGGGACCTGGAAGGGCTATCACTGTAGTAGCACCAATTATTACTGTGATTTCCAGCTTTTCTACACTTGGTACAATATATATTCTTAGGCTTTCTTCCCTCTGTTTTCACCTGGTGGTCTGCCCCGGACACACCTCCTGTATTAGAGCACCCCCACTCTGGATGAAGGAGCACAGGGGGTACATTTGCACAATGGCATTGCCAGTCTGAAGAGAGGAGAGTGTTATATGGACTAGATGATTTAGACACACTAAACAAATTTAGACAAAATTCCAGCTCACACTTATTAAGTAATTACAGCAAAAGTGTTGTTCCTTTGGGATAAAGCTACTACATAAATAAATAAATAAAAGATGATCATTGTAAGCACCTCCATCAGTGTTAAACAGTTTTTCTCAGCACTCTAATTCAGATTTAGGCAATTTGCGGCCCCCAGACCATATCTGGCCCTTTGGTTCTCCCTATCTGGCCCTCGATGCCTGCATTGTCAGTATGCTTCTCTGAGCTTGTTAGCACCGAGGAACTGCAGGAACTAGAAAGAGAGGTCCTAAGGAGCTGATCGGTAGAGCGGGGAGGCTTGGTTCTAGGGAAGAGTCTTGCCAAAAGACATCAATGATCTCCCACTACTCTACTACCCAGCCAAGTTCCTCCTGTGTTAGTGCCTGCACGCTGCAACCCCAGGAGCCACATACCTGTTGTTCACTCCAGGTCCGGATCTGCAGACATCCTTGCTTTACAGGGTCTCTCTTAATGAGTAGAAATAAGTTCAGCCCTCCACAACAGTCCCTGTTCTTCATGTGTCCTCTTGGGAAAATTAAAGTGTCACAAACCCACAACAGTAAAATCAGTATGCAGTAAAGCATGCTTCTTATACTCACTGTGGAACCTAAGGGGTTAATCCTCTACATTGTGTAAAATGGCTGTTTGATCCTGTCTTCTCTGATCCTCTCCTTCTTCTGCTGTCCCCAATCCATCTGCTGATAGAACAGAGCCTTGCGGGCAAGCAGCACATGCTCATTTTGGTGAGTATTGCTACAGAGGTTTTTTCTTTGGAGGGTGCATGTGATCAGCACAGGGACCATCAGCGCTGTCCATACAGAAGGTCAGGGGTCATGCAGCCTCATAGGACAGTTAGAGGAGAATGAAAACTCCTCCTACAAGCTTTAACCAGTGCTCGGCCAGACACTGATAGAAGTCACAAGACTGCTATATACTGCTGATGAAAAAAGGTATTTAGCAGTTTATATTTACTAAAATAATTGCATTTCAATGTTCTGTGTACTGTGGGAGACCAGATATATTGAATAGAAGGTCCTGGGTTTAGTAACACTTTAAGTGCCCACCCCTGCTCTAACTGCTACATCTGCAGATCAGCTTGTTCTGTTGAAAAACAACAGACTTACTGGCAGGATCACCAGGTGAAAATAAAATAAAGAAAGTCTAAAAAAGAAAACAAATGCAGCCATCACATCTAAGAATTGGTAAGCTGCATTATAATAAAATGTTTGCTTTTGGTTTTAATACCACTTTAAGTAAGTAAACATAAGGAGTCATATAGAGTTTAGTTTTGTTACACACATAGTGCTAAGTCTAATGTAGTCCATACCTGATGAAGGTCACAATGAGATCACATGTAATACCCCATACACACAATAAGAAAATTGTACTAAAAAGTTTGCGAAACCACTGATCAAACAATTTTCTCTTTGTTGAGGAGCAGGATGTTTTAACCGATAACAATATTGTGAATGAAATAATCCGGTTGAATAACAGTGAAAAATGTTGTCGTTTCGTGTACGAACGATCGATTTTCTATGCAGTGGTATGACGGTTGTACGAAAAAAATCTATCAAGCGCTATCACGCATGAGCGGAAACAGAAGATAACCCGGATGTCTATGTCCAAGGAATCTTCGTAAACACGAACAAAAAATCCAAATGTTAAAAGTAGATTGGCCTAATGAGATAATGAAACCAGAATGATGCATATTATATTTTTATGTATCACTATTTATGTATATAGATAATGTAATAAACTATATTATACATTCCTGTTAATTGTTGTTGTGTTGCTGTGTATATCGCTCGTTCTGCCCGGAAGGGCGTGGCTACAAGGTCACACGCACACTGCATCACTTCCACTTGTATGGAAGACCTCAACACTACGTATTGCTCGACGAACTATTTTTTTAGATTGGTTAATGTGGGCCACAATTTTGACCAACGAACGAACGCCTATCGGTCGTTGGATGACCGATCGGGCGATTTTCTAATTGTGTATTCCCACCTTAAGTCATGACTTATGAGGCAACGATTCTCAATTCTTTACTCTAGAGTAGACAAACACGGGTCAGTAACACAAAGGGTATCACTTTTACTAGGGGATACTCCAGCTGGTCAGGAGTTTACTATCACTTAATAACTAAGTTACCTATTAAACTGCATGTTCTGTAACTGGATATCCAAAAGTTGTCAAGAGAAATAATTGGAATCCTTTTTTGAGGGGCAGGGGCGGACTGACAACTCATGGGGCCCCCGGGCAATAGGGGATCATGGGGCCACTGTGTCCTTGCCCAAACTCAAAAAAGCCTATGAAAAAGGTACCGGGGCATCTCATGGGGCCCCGCTACTGACCCCGGGTTTCCAAATGGTCAGTCTGCCCCTGTTGAGGGGTGATACTAAGAGAAAGATAAAAAAAATGATGAGAAGGGAATGCACCATTCTCCGCAAGGCACACTAGTTTTACAATACTATTGTTTTATTACGTGTCAAATGTATGGCTTTATAAAAAAGGGATTTTATGAGGCCATCTATTTAATTTCTTACTCTAGTCCATGATTACTTTGGCATTCATGGCTTTTATTTACATATTTTAAATCTCTTCATAGCACTCTCTTTATTTCTATCCTATTTACCATGACAACTCTGAAACTCCAGTACCACATTACACAAGCATTGAACGCCCACCATTGGATGGCCTGGAGCACGATTTCATCCTGATGACTCAATTAAGGTGTGCACTTATAAAACTGCATTTGCCATGCTTACTACTAGGTAATGCATAGCCACCCATACAAATGAAAATTCAGTCATCATCCATCTTCATTTCTTTGATGCAGATTTAGGTTGTTCATACAGAAGTGTGTTCTTTATACTTTTTCTTTATCTTGCATACGCAAGAGTGATTTGTGCAGCATGCAAGCTCAGCTTAAAGCTGAACTCTGGGTGAGCTTCTAAATAGAGTACGCTGATGTTAGTTTCTTGCTTCTGACTTGCATTTGTGAAGCTGTTTGGAAGGATTTGAAATACAGTGTTTGACTTTTGAGTTGGATCTTATGTAACAGTGCTCAACAATTTGAATGGCAGATGCTTTTACTTAAACCAAAACCCAATGGTGTTAAAGCATCTAGGGAATTTGTGTTGTAATAAACATGCAAACAGGGCAAGAAAGCACACACAGGAAACCTCCTACTAGAGGCCATGCCCTATCACATTTCAGCTCTTACAGGGCCTACCCATATGGAAGAAAAATATATTTTAAATATATTTTAAAAACATTCTTCCCAAATATATTGACATATCGAACCCTTCGTGTATTGTTTTGTTACTGTATTGTCTCATGTTCTGTCCCCCACTATAATGTACAGCGCTGACCAAACCTTCTGGCGCTTTATAAATACTGTATAATAATAATAACAATAATATATTTGAAATGCTACAATTTTGGCCATATTCAATATATTTAAATAAATTTAAAAAAATTATATATATATATATATATATATATATATATATATATATATATATACTGTATCTTGAAATGCATTTTTATTACAAAATATATGAAAAAAAAATACATTTCAAATATACTGTATGTATTTAAAAATATATATTAAATATAGTAAATAAATATTGGCTTTTGTAAAGTAAAAGCATCTGCCATCCGAATTGTTGTATTTTGTAATAAAAACGCATTTCAACTTACAGTATATATATATATATATTTATTGAAATATATTTTGAAACATATTGAATATGGCCAATATTGTAGAATTTCAAATATATGTCAATATATTTGAGAAGAATATTTTTAAAATATATTTCAAATATATTTTTATTCCATGTGGGTAATCATAGATACATTAGTGTGCAGTATGGAGCGGAGGCGAGCTCCTGGGTTTTGGCACCTGGCTGTACTGTAGGATGGAGGTACGGAGGAGCTTTGTGAGATACTTTGGAGCTGTGGCAACTATTTAGATTGTCTAACAGCTTTTACTTAAAAGTACCTGAAACAAGCTGCATTTGACTTGCTGTGAATACTCAGGGATTCTCACCTGTGCAGGGTGAGGGGTTCAAGGGTTATCCAATAGAGAGGGAAAACTGGTTTTGCAGTTTTCTTAGGGTTGTGATGTACTCATATGGGTCACAGAACTCAGAGGCTCACAGAGATTTTGGGTGGAAAAGAGACTCCAACCCTGACTTTAAGTACTGTGGTTCTGGAACAGTTAACCTACCTGCGATAGAGGGCTGAAAAGAGGGAAGCAGTCCGCAGGTGCCCCTGAGGCAGCACAGACATGTGAGAAGGAGCTATGTACTATTTGGTCTGGTCTACTGAGACACTGCTAAGCAGTGGTGAGCCATCATTGGACCACTGTAGCAGGTGGGGACTTTAATCCTTGTTATGGGACAAGGTTTTGCTGGCTAAGTTTTTGTTTTACACCTGAGGCTGATGGACTGTTCTGTTTGGTTTCATGCTGAAAGTAAGCTGGTTTTCATTTATCTTTTAAAATATAAAGACTGTTTACTTTTACCAACGTGGCTGGCTGGTGATAAAGACTACCCCAAATATCACAGGGGACAGAACAAGGAGTGTAGTTTGAGTAAAATAAACAGTTTCACGCATATATCTGACTCTTTTTTTTCTCTTTTCATTCCTATGGACACAGGGGTAAGCCAGTTGGGGAGCAAAGGTGAAGACCAGCTTGGACAGGACACAGATGGTGGTCTGATAAAGTTGGGACAGCCAACGTGGTGCTGGTGAGAAGGGTCTAGCATGCTTCTCGTATGCCATCATCCTATTTGATAAGACCCCTGACAAACCAGGCTTGAAATTACTGGAACCAGAGGGACCCCTCGCATGTGTATATTTCCTGATGTTGCCCATAAGAGGTGTGGAGCTGGAAGGGTGTGACTGGGGTCTTGCACTCACCATCACTAAATGCTTTTGCTGTAGGTCCCCTGCACGGAAACTGGCTGAGCAACTTGCCTTTAGAGAAAGCTAGACACATTATGGTGATATATAGAGATGAGCGAATTATTCAAAAATTCGGTTCGGCTGATTCGCCGAATTCGCCGATTAAATTCGCTTCGTGCCGAATATATTCGCTGCGAATTTAACTTATAAAAAGGGTGTTTCTAGGCTTCAGAGAGCCTTTATATTAGTGCAGAACACTGTACCTTTAATTTAAATGCCCTTGGAGTCTGCTGGGGAAGAGAAATAATACTGTCAGTCAGTATGACATGCAGATGAGTGCCGTCGATCTTAGAATCACCGCACACTTCACTCATTTGGGCAGTCACGGGGCCAAAACCAGAGTGTGGAGCCACAGTGTGGCGGTGGAGGCAGCAGCAATGGGAGGCCATACAGCACCCTATGACAAAATGGAACCCACCAGCAGTGTGAGGAGACCTGAAAGTGGCACATGGCAGAGTGTGGCGATGGAGACAGCAGCAATGGGAGGCCGTACAGGGACCCATGACACACTCTGGACCTGGCAGCAGCATGAGGAGGCGGTACAGGGGCCCATGACAGATTACGGGCCTGGCAGCAGCATGAGGAGTCGGTACGGGGGCCCATGGCAGATTACAGGCCTGGCAGCAGCATGAGGAGGCGGTACAGGGGCCCATGGCAGAGTGGAGGAGCGTAAGCAGCTAAAATTGAAGGCCATACAGAGGCCTATGTTAAAAATTCCCCCCAGCAGCAGCGTGGGGAGACGACTATCAAGAGTCCAATGGCAGAGTGGCGGAGCAGAAGCAGCTTCAATTGAAGGCCATACACAGGCCTAGGTTTAAAAGTCCCTCACAGTTAATTCCAATAACGAACTCTACTCCTCCGTGCAATCTACTTACGAGACCCTGGGCAGGTCTGGGTCCAATTTGTGGTAGAGACTGGTTTTGTTCAGCCATGCTTGAGCGAGTAATAACAGGTCTGTGCTGCCCTTTGGTGTCTGGCTTAATGCGCACAACACTGAACGTCCCAGCGTTTGTCAACGATTTGCCGTTAAGTGATGCAAACCCGCTGAACCACGTTCATGAGGAGCCGGTACAGGGGGCCATGAATCAGTATGGACCTGGCAGCAGCGTGAGCAGACGACAGAGGCACATGGCGCAGGGTGGCGGTGTAGGCAGCATTATTCTGAAGCCATACACAGGCCTAGGTTAAAAAGCGGAAGCCGTCAGCAGCGTGAGCAGACGACAGAGACACATGGCGCAGGGTGGCGGTGGATGCAGCAGTATTCGGAAGCCAAACACAGGCCTCGGTTAAAAAGCGGAAGCCGTCAGCAGCGTGAGCAGACGACAGAGGCACATGGTGCAGGGTGGCGGTGGAGGCAGCAGCAATGGAAGGCCATACAGCACCCTATCACAAAATGGAACCCACCAACAGTGTAAGGAGACCTGAAAGTGGCACATGGCAGAGTCTGGCGATGAAGTCAGCAGCAATGGGAGGCCGTACAGGGACCCATGACACACTTTGGACCTGGCAGCAGCAAGAGGAGGCGGTACAGGGGCCCATGGCAGAGTGGCGAAGCGTAAGCAGCTTAAATTGAAGGCCATACAGAGGCCTATGTTAAAAAGTCCCCCCAGCAGCAGTGTGGGGGGACGACTATCAAGAGTCCAATGGCAGAGTGGCGGAGCAGAAGCAGCTTCAATTGAAGGCCATACACGGGCCTAGGTTAAAAAGTCCCCCCAGCAGCAGCGTGGGGAGACGACTATCAAGAGTCCAATGGCAGAGTGGCGGAGCGGAAGCAGCTTCAATTGAAGGCCATACACAGGCCTAGGTTAAAAAGTCCCCCCAGCAGCAGTGTGGGGAGACGACTATCAAGAGTCCAATGGCAGAGTGGCGGAGCGTAAGCAGCTTCAATTGAAGGCCATACACAGGCCTAGGTTAAAAAGTCCCCCCAGCAGCAGTGTGGGGAGACGACTATCAAGAGTCCAATGGCTGAGTGGCGATCCGGGAAGTCAGCGTTGTGATTGCAGATGCAATGCAGAAATTCTACGAAGTAATGCCGTGGGTGCGAAGAAGATCATATACCGTCGTACTTCCATCCATAAGACGGAACAACCTGCGAACCGGGAGCTTTATTGCCCTGACCCGCTGAGCAGCTTCTGGGATACCCAAGAGGCCCATGGCAGAGTGGCGGAGCGTAAGCAGCTTCAATTAAAGGCCATACAGAGGCCTATGTTAAAAAGTCCCCCCAGCAGCAGCGTGGGGAGACGACTATCAAGAGTCCAATGGCAGAGTGGCGGAGCGGAAGCAGCTTCAATTGAAGGCCATACACAGGCCTAGGTTAAAAAGTCCCCCCAGCAGCAGCGTGGGGAGACGACTATCAAGAGTCCAATGGCAGAGTGGCGGAGCGGAAGCAGCTTCAATTGAAGGCCATACACAGGCCTAGGTTAAAAAGTCCCCCCAGCAGCAGTGTGGGGAGACGACTATCAAGAGTCCAATGGCTGAGTGGCGATCCGGGAAGTCAGCGTTGTGATTGCAGATGCAATGCAGAAATTCTACGAAGTAATGCCGTGGGTGCGAAGAAGATCATATACCGTCGTACTTCCATCCATAAGACGGAACAACCTGCGAACCGGGAGCTTTATTGCCCTGACCCGCTGAGCAGCTTCTGGGATACCCAAGAGGCCCATGGCAGAGTGGCGGAGCGTAAGCAGCTTCAATTAAAGGCCATACAGAGGCCTATGTTAAAAAGTCCCCCCAGCAGCAGCGTGGGGAGACGACTATCAAGAGTCCAATGGCAGAGTGGCGGAGCGGAAGCAGCTTCAATTGAAGGCCATACACAGGCCTAGGTTAAAAAGTCCCCCCAGCAGCAGTGTGGGGAGACGACTATCAAGAGTCCAATGGCTGAGTGGCGATCCGGGAAGTCAGCGTTGTGATTGCAGATGCAATGCAGAAATTTTATGAGGTAATGCCGTGGGTGCGAAGAAGATCATATACCGTCGTACTTCCATCCTTAAGACGGAACAACCTGCGAACCGGGAGCTTTATTGCCCTGACCCGCTGAGCAGCTTCTGGGATACCCAAGAGTTTGGCTTCTGTGGGGAATATGGTTGAAAACTGAAACTTAAAGGCATGTTGACGGAAGGGCACCAGTGTCAGTGCTCCGGAGGGAATATAGCTTCAAAGCTGACACCTAAAGGTATATCGACGGTCAGAGACCACAGGAAGTGGAGCTTGCGTCTTAAATCGACTGAATGTGGCAGACGTGAAACGTCTACGGGCCGTATATGAAACGGGTTGTTCCTCTTTCTGGAATAAGTGTTGGAAATGGCCACTCTTTTTGGTGTGGCGTTTTGTCTATTTAATTCCGATAACGGACTCTACTCCTCCGTGCAATCTAGTTACGAGACCCTGGGCAGGTCTGGGTCCAATTTGTGGTAGAGACTGGTTTTGTTCAGCCATGCTTGAGCGAGTAATAACAGGTCTGTGCTGCCCTTTGGTGTCTGGCTTAATGCGCACAACACTGAACGTCCCAGCATTTGTCAACGATTTGCCATTAAGTGATGCAAACCCGCTGAACCACGTTCATGAGGAGCCGGTACAGGGGGCCATGAATCAGTATGGACCTGGCAGCAGTGTGAGGAGACCCGAAAGTGGCACATGGCGCAGGGTGGCGGTGGAGGCAGCAGTATTCGGAAGACATACACAGGACTAGTTTAAAAAGCGGAAGCCGTCAGCAGCGTGAGCAGACGACAGAGGCACATGGCGCAGGGTGGCGGTGGAGGCAGCAGTATTCGGAAGCCATACACAGGCCTAGGTTAAAAAGCGGAAGCCGTCAGCAGCGTGAGCAGACGACAGAGGCACATGGCGCAGGGTGGCGGTGGAGGCAGCAGTATTCGGAAGCCATACACAGCCCTAGGTTTAAAACTGGAACCCAGCAGCGTGAGCAGACGACAAAGACGCACATGGCAGAGGATGGATCTGGCAGCAGTATGAGAAGGCGGTACAGGGGCCCGTGGCACAGTGTGGTGATGGGGGCTACAGCAACTGGATGCCAGAAAGTGGCCGATAGGGCTATATACTGCATGGAATTATAAAGTTGTAAAGACAGCGGCCTATAAGGCTATACACACTATAACAATCATGACTTGATTGACCATTGGCCTATAAGGCTATACACAGCATGAATATCATGACTTATTCTGAGAGTGGTTTGGAAGGCTATATACAAAAAGTAATTCATGAGCTGTCCGGACAGCGGACAATAAGTACATATATACAAATCAATTCATCAGCTGTCCAGCCAGCGGCCTCAAAGGCGACACATATAGAAAGCAATTCATGAGCTGTTCAGACAACGGCCTCTAAGGCGACAGATATACAAAGCAATTCCCGAGGTGTTCAGGGAGCGGCCTGAACGGCTAGGTTATTACTAAATATATTTTTGTGGCCAAACATCGGCCTATAAATAGATGTCTACACAGTGACAAAAAATTATGTCGCCAGACAGCGGCCCCTAAGGCGACAGATATACAAAGCAATTCCCGAGGTGTTCAGTGAGCGGCTTGAACGGCTAGGTTATTACTAAATATATCTTTCTGGCCAAACATCGGCCTATAAATAGATGTCTACACAGTGACAAAAAAGTAGGTCGCCTTACAGCGGCGTATCCTACAAATTGACATTATAAGGAATGGTTTAGACCAAAAAAAAAAAACTTTGATGCGATGCTATACCTTAGTAGATTGTGGAAAGTCGACAAGTCAAGCGTAACTGTGTACATTACAGAAAATCTTAACAAGACAACCAAACATGTGGCCAAACCGTGACCGATACAACAAGTTAACAATGTAAGAAACAGGAGGGGGCCAAACCGTGGCCAATAAATAAACAGTCCACCTCATTGATGAGATGGACAACACGTGTCAAATAAATATTTTAAAAAATTGCTATTCCATCGGTCTGGAACTGGTCGACTATAAATAATTAAAAAGTTTAAATTCATGTGACAGTCGTCCAGCGACGTATAAATAATTTAAAATCACCAATTCATGAGGGGCCCGACCAGCAGAGTAGAAGTCATTAAAAAGGTTCAATTCATGTGACGGTCGTCCAGCGAAGTATAAATAATTGAAAAACCCCAATTCATGAGGGGCCCGACCTGCAGAGTATAAGTCATTAAAAATGTGCAAAACATGAGTCGGCCGACCAGCAGCCTCTCAATAAAATATATATACAAATGTACGGATCAGGTGGAGGTCTTCCATTTGTCCCTAATAACATGTTTGGGGCATGATTCATGGCGGATTTAGTCAGTTGTGTCAGGAACTGGTGGTTTGAAATCCAGACTAATCCACGCCTGATTCATTTTCACAAACGTGAGTCTCTCCACACTTTGGGTGGACAGTCGTGTCCTCCGCGGAGTTACAATACCTCCTGCCGCACTAAACACGCGCTCCGATGCCACGCTACTGGCCGGGCATGACAGCCTTTCAAGGGCAAATTCAGCTAGTTGGGGCCAAAGGTCAAGTTTCGTTGCCCAGTAGTCAAGGGGATTGTCTACCTCGGTTGGCAGGGTGCTGTCCAAGTAGGCCCAAGCCTGTTGTTTGAGGTCCTGCTCCAGGTCCACCTGATGCTGCTGCTGCTGCGGCTGGTTAGTAGTTTCCTCACTGCGCTGGTGAAGAAAGCTACTCATCATCGACTGCAGACTGAGGCAGCCGCTGCTGGTGGAGCTGCCACTGCTCCTACCACCCCACCCCTCCCCTGCTGCCATGGCAGCGGAACGCGAGCGCACAGGGCCCACAGTGTCTGAGGATGGACGTTGGCGCAGAAAGGCAGAGACCAACTGACTACATAGGTGGTTTTTATAGTACTTTATTTTGGCCTCCCTCTCAGCAGGTGTGAAAAAGGCCACCATTTTTGAACGGTAGCGAGGGTCCAACAAGGTGGACAGCCAAAAGTCATCCCTCTGTCTGATGGTTATTATTCGGCTGTCGCTACGCAAGCAACCGAGCATGCTATGGGCCATTTGTGTCAAGGAATGCGAGGGACTCCCTGCCTCCATCTCCACAGCATACTGCCACGGTGCGTCTGGGTCCTCTGTCTCCTCCTCCTCCTCTACCAGATGCTCCTGCTCCTCCACTCCTGTCCGCTGAGTGGAAAAACCACCCATTTCACTCAATAATTCCTGAGCACCAATGTCCTCCTCTACCTCCTCCTCTTCTTCCTGTCCTGCCCCCACAGGGGTCATGTGGCGTTGAGATCTGTGCGCCACGTCTACCGCACCCTGACCAGCCATTGTTAACAGCATTTGTTCCAGGACGTGCAACAGAGGAATGACGTCGTTCATCCCATAGTCCTGCCGACTCACGAATAGCGTGGCCTCCTCAAAGGGCCTGAGCAAGCGGCAGGTGTCACGCATGAGCTGCCAATGGCTGACATCTAAGTTACACAGGGGAGTACCTTTATCCGCTTGTAACATCAGGAAATCGGTGATGGCCTTTCGCTGTTCGTAAAGGCGGTCTAACATATGTAGGGTTGAATTCCACCTTGTTGCAACGTCGCAGATCAGGCGATGCTGTGGAATTCCGTTCTGCCGCTGCAGCTCAAGGAGGGTGTGCTTTGCGGTGTAGGAATGGCTGAAATGCATGCAAAGTTTACGTGACATTTTAAGGATGTCTTGCAGTGGGATGGTGGATTTTAGGAACCAGCTTGACAACCAGATTGAACACGTGAGCCATGGCACAACCTTCCTTGACGCAGAGCAGACACCATGTTCTTTCCGTTGTCGGTCAACATGGTTCCGATTTTCAGTTTGCGCGGAGACAGCCATCTGTCGATTTCTCTGTTCATTACACTCAGAAGTTCCTCCCCTGTGTGACTACGTTCGCCAAGGCATACCAGGTGCAGCACAGCGTGACACCGTTGCGCCCTGCACATGTGATATGCCGGTCGGGTAATGGGACTTGGCACGGGGGTGGCGGCTGAGGACACGGCGGAAGAAGAGGTGGTAGAGGCGGACATCTTTTCTGGACCAAGGACGTGCAAACGTGGAGGCAAAAGCGGCGTGACCTGTCCAAGTTGCTGGTGCGGCTGTGCCGGCACCACGTTCACCCAGTGGGCCGTAAATGACATGTACTGTCCCTGACCGTAGTTACAGCTCCACACGTCGGCGCTGCCGTGCACTTTGGCAGAGACCGACATGCTCAAAGACTGGCCCACCATCTCTTCTACATGTGAATGCAGGGCTGGCACTGCCTTTTTGGCGAAGAAATGCCGGCTTGGCACTCTCCACCGCGGCTCGGCACAAGCCATCATTTCTCGGAAAGGTGCTGAGTCCACCACTTGGAAAGGGAGGGACTGCAGCACCAGCAACTTGGACAGGAGGACGTTCAGCTTCTGCACCGTCGGGTGCGTGCTCGCAACTGTCGTCCCTTGGAAACGGATTCCAAGAAAGACTGCTGACGGAATCCGTGAAGAGGAGTAGCAGGAGAAGGAGCATCTGAACGAGCGGAAGATGCCAACGAGCGACAACTCCCCTCAGCAGAGGTGTTGGAGCCTTGACTGGCTGATAGAGGGCGATTGACGTCGGGTGACGGAGCAAGTAACGGAGCGGGTGATGGAGCGGGGGCTGGGGCACGGTTATCACGGTTTTCCCAGGCCACCGAATGGCGACGCTGCATAGGCTGACGCAACGCTGTAGTCCCAACATTGGCCCCCTGGCCACGCTTGACTTTCTGGCCACATAGTCGACATACGGCTACGTTTACTTCCTCGGGCGGCTTGACGAAAAATTGCCACACCGCCGAGTAGGAAACTTTGCCCCCACTACTCCTCACTGGCTGACTGCTACTTCCTCCGTGCACACCGGCACCACTACTGGCCGTGGTGGTAGGCTGCAGTGGAGCTGGTGCTCTACTCCGTGGCCGTTTGGCTCCACTGACACTGCTGCGACCCTGCTGCCTCCTGGGCAACCCACCGACTGTTTTGCTCGCTGGCAAGCTGGCACCCTCTTCTCCTGATGATGCGGAAGCAATAGCCTGATGACGACGAGGCTGCCAAGTGCGATCAGCCTCATCATCATCAATTAGGGTCTCCGCGTCACTACTAGCCCCCTCGGCTGCGTGTGGGTCAGGAGACAGACCTGTCTCTAGAGTGGCTACCGAGCCACTCTCCTCGCCAGTACTTCTTCGCCTGGCTGCTGAAGAGGCGGATGTCTCCCCCCGTTCCTGACCGCCCTCTGTTAGCTCTTCCTCACTGTACAGTGGGGCTGAGCCCACAGCATGCGATACTTCGCTTGGTGAGGGAACACCAAAGGACAGGGGCAGGTCGAGGACACGTGATTTCAGTGGGCTTGCTCCCGGGCCATGCCAACTAACAGTTGTGTCTGACGTACTCACCGACCGTTGGCTGTAGGTGTCAGAGGTGACCTGGGAAGAGGAAGACGACCGAGTCAACCAATCGATGACGGCAGGGTTGTCGGTGGAGACACGACCGCTGGATGACACCGGGAGCACTGGCCTCTGGCTGCGACTAGTGCTGCCTGGACCCCTTCCTCTGCTGCCACGTCTGCTCGCTCCTGAAACATTGCCTCCTCTGCCACTCCTCTGCGTGTTGTCTGACATACTCTTTAATTCAATAAGCACCCCAAAAATAAAACCGGATTTAACTCTTTGAACGTACAATAGTGGTTGTGAAGCAGAAAGTCAGTTTATTTAGCACAATCGGTCAATTGCAGCTTGCCGTTGGCTGGAAACTGTACGTTTATGTCACTGGAATGCACTAATCACCCAAAAAATATTACCGCCACCCGGCGTGTAAATGGATCTAACTCTTTGAACGTACAATAGTGGTTGTGAAGCAGAAAGTCAGTTTATTGTACACAATCGGTCAATTGCAGCTTGCCGTTGGCTGGAAACTGTACGTTTGTGTCACTGGAATGCACTAATCACCCAAAAAATATTACCGCCAGCCGGCGTGTAAATGGATTTAACTCTTTGAACGTACAATAGTGGTTGTGAAGCAGAAAGTCAGTTTATTTTGCACAATCGGCAAACTGCAGCACCAACTGTGCACGACAGCCACCAAAAAAAAAAAGGGTGTATGTCACTTTAAATTTTCGATTCTTTGATAGCTGTGGCCCTAAGTAACGATTCTGTGTCCCTGAGTAACGATTCTGTGTCCCTGAGTAACGATTCTGTGTCCCTGAGTAACAATTCTGTGTCCCTGAGTAACGATTCTGTGTCCCTGAGTAACGATTCTGTGTCCCTGAGTAACAATTCTGTGTCCCTGAGTAACAATTCTGTGGCCCTAAAGTCTCTGTGGCCCTAACTCTGTCCCTTAATACACACAGGTCTGTCTCTCTTGAATGACCGGAGGCTAATGGAGAATTCTAAGATGGCTGCGATTTATAGCTCCACCATTACACAGTGCTGGCTGGCTGCTGATTGGCTAATGCGATCACATGTCATGATTCATGACTCATGAATGCATTATGGGTCAGCGCGCCTTGTCTGCGCGCCTTCCCAGAGATCCCCGCCCCATCTTCTCTGTCCATTTTCTCCTGTCGCCACACATGTCGCCGCCATTTTTGGGAAAATTCGATTCGTGCATCCGAAGTTTGCTAATCTTCGGATTCGTCGCGAATCGAATTTTTCCAAATCTTCGGAACAAATTCCACTTCGTCATGTTCGATTCGCTCATCTCTAGTGATATACCTACCAACGGTATAACTTGAGCACTGTGAAAAACTAAAGCAATGTATCACATCGAATTCCTTATTACCTTACAGTCTGCTGCTCTGATCTCCAGTTCAGTCAATGCAAACATCCTATGCAAATACCAGTCGTACCCTATAGCCAGTACTTAAACACCCTCCATGTGACAGTGCTTGGTCCAGGTATTTTGCAACTAGAGAAACAAGCAAGGCATTTTGGTAAGACAAAGGGAATGCACATGTGCTGTATCCACTGGAGGAACATAGCATTCATCAGGGCTGTGGCTTAGATCAAATCATGAGACAAGAGCTGAAAAAAAGGGTGTCTTCTACATAGTGAAGCAATTGGTGTTTTTTGTTTCTGTGGGTTTCTTAAAAGAAGAAGCTGATCCAAAGCTCTTCTGGCCCTACTTCTGTGAGTCACAGGAGTGCACTTAGTTCTGCATTCCTGTGACCCATATTCAGCCAACAGTGGGCTAAATTCTGCTGTCAGCTGACTTCACTCAGTTGGTCCAGGCTATGAGAGCCTGAGCCAGCTGCTCACACCCCTACAGCCCAGCACTCCAGAAAGTGCTGGAGGAGTAGGGCAGAGAGTGACTGACAGTCACAGGCTCTCTGCTCAATGAAGACTAAGAACTAAGCGATCAGCAGTGTTTGATCATTCAGTTTTTTGTCTTAGAGGCAGTGGGGGACAGATGCAGCATCGGACTGATGCTGCATACACCTAGGTAGGTATGTAAAAATGTAGAAATCATGCACTTCTCTTTTAAGGAGTACCTATTATAAGCACCTATTATATTGAAGTGTATGTATACCACAAACTTTTCTTTTAATTTTGAATACTGTGCAGAAGGATAAAAACAGGGAAATGTAGGGAAGGCAAACTTGGAAGCATTGATTTGTAAAGGAATTGAAAATGCAGTGCTCTCTTGCAGTCTCATGCAGTGTGTCTCCAGTCTATTACTTCCCAGTTTCCAACAACTCTTATAGCATGTTTGCAGGCTTTGCCCATCGCTCGTAGCATACCTGTAGTCTTTGACCATCTCCTATTGCAAATCTGCAAGGTCTGACAACTTTCTGTATTCATTGCACAAACTTGGGGCTGCAAGAGAACCATTGCCCAGAGAACTGTTTTATTGTGTTTTCAAGTTATCCAGAAACTGTATAACTATCATTGTAGCATATGGCTTCTTATGTATCTTACCTGATAGTTTTCTGTATAAATTTAGTGCTTCATGTTATTATTATACAGGACTTATATAGCGCCGACAGTTTGCTCAGCGCTTTACATTATGGAGGTAGACAGTACAGTAACAATACAGTTCAATACAAGAGGGATTAGAGGGCCCTGCTCCTTGGAGCTTACAATCTAGGAGGGAGGGGATAGTGGTACAAAAGGTAATTAGCTGTGCGGGATGGAGTGGTTGGAAGATTAGAGGATTCCAGTATTAGCTGGTGTCGGGGTAGGCTTCCCTGAAGAGATGGGTTTTCAGAGTGCGCCTAAAAGTGAGCAGAGTAGGCGATAGTCTGATATATTGGGATAGGGAGTTACAGAGGATGGGAGAAGCCCTGGAGACGAGCATGGGAGGAGGAGACAAGGGAGCTAGAGAGTAGGAGGTCTTGCGAGGAGCGGAGAGTATGGTTTGGGTGGTATTTAGAGACAAGATCAGTGATGTAATTTGGGGCAGTGTTATGAACGACTTTATATGTCAGTGTTAGTGTTTTGAATTTTATCCGTTGGACAATTGGAAGCCAGTGGAGGGATTGGCAGAGAGGGGTGGCAGATACAGAACGGTTAGTAAGGTGAATGAGTCTGGCAGCAGCATTCATGATGGACTGAAGTGGGTATAGCCTGCGATGAGGTAGGCCAGTGAGGAGGGAGTTACAGCAGTCAAGGCGTGATATAATAAGGGAGTGAATGAGTTGCTTAGTGGTTTCCGGGGTTAGGAACGGTCGTATTTTGGAGATGTTGCAGAGGTGACGTCTACACGAGTTCGTCAGCGATTGGACCTGGGGCTGAAAGGACAGATTGGAGTCTAGGATTACACCTAGTACCCTGGCGTGAGGGGTGGGACTGATGATAGTGTTGTTGATCTTGATGGAGAAGTCGGGGGATTGGCACGGGCTGGGGAGAATTCTAGGAGCTCAGTTTTGGAAAGGTTGAGTTTGAGGAAGTGAAGTGACATCCAGTCCGATATGTCACTTAGTAGGCTAGTGATACGATTGGAGACTGAGGGGGTGAGGTGATGTGTATAGAGAGATAGATTTGTGTGTCGTCAGCAAAGAGATGGTAGTTGAAGCCGTGGGAGTTTATCAATTGGCCAAGGGAGGAGGTGTAGATGGAGAAGAGAAGGGGTCCGAGGACAGAACCTTGAGGGACCCCAACTGAGAGAGGGAGTGAAGAGGAGGTGGCAGCGGTATAGGTAACACTGAAGGAGCACTGCGATAGATAGGAGGAGAACCAGGATAGAACAGAGTCTCTGAGGCCAAGACAGTGTAGTTTTTTGAGGAGGAGGGGGTGGTTAACCATGTCAAAAGCCGCAGAGAGGTCAAGGAGAAGGTTGTTGTCAGTGAGATGGGAGCTCAGGGGATTATAGACTAAGCATTCTAGGAGTTTAGAGGTAAATGGCAGTAGGGAGATGGGTCTTAAGTTATTCAGGTCAGTGGGGTCCAGGGAGGGTTTCTTAAGTATGGGAGTGATGTGCGCGTGCTTTAGAGGGGAAGGTACCAGTGGAGAGGGAAAGATTGAAGATGTGAGTGAGGGAGCATAGGATGGAAGAGGAGGGTGACCGTAGGAGTTGTGAGGGGACAGGGTCCAGGGGGCAGGTGGTGAGGCGGGCTTCTGAGAAAACCTTAGTGACCTCTTCGGTAGTAGCGAGGTCAAGAGAGCGAAGTGTTGAGGGGGTTATTGTGTGAGGAATGCTAAGTGGGGTGGATGTCTGAGCAGTGGCGATGTCCCTACGAATTGCGTCGATCTTGTTTTTGAAGTGGTTAGCAATCTCGTGGGCGGTAAGTGAGGTACTGGGTGGAGGTGGAGAAAGTAGGGAGTTAAAAGTGGAGAAGAGCCAATGAGGACTGGAGGAGAAGGTATTAATGAGGGTAACAAAGTAGGCTTGTTTGGCAGCGTGAAAGGAGGAAGTATATGTTAAGAAGGCAGATTTATAGCAGGTGAACGCTTGTTGGGATTTGGTTTTACGCCATAGTCACTCCAGCGCACGACTATGTCGTTTGAGGTATCTAGTGTGGTCGGTCTGCCAGGGTTGTAGTGGTTGGGGCCTGATGCTTTGTGTTGTTGGGGGTGCGAGCGAGTCTAGAGCGGCTGAAAGCGAGTTGTTGTAGACAGTCGTCGCCCGGTCAGGGCAGGACAGGGGATTGATACTGTCGTAAAGTTGGTCAGTTGCAGAGTGGAAGGGAGCAGGGTTCAAGTTCCGGAGGTTTCTGCAGGTAATTGTTTGCCGTTTGGAGGGATAGGTGTTTGAGGACGCAGAAAGTGATGAGGTTGTGATCGGAGAGAGGAAAGGGGGTGTTTGTGAGGTTGCAGGGAGTGCAAAGATGAGAGAAGACAAGTTCTAGAGTGTTCCTGTCAGAGTGAGTGGAGGACTGTATGCACAGTGCTAGTGCAAAAGAAGAGGTTATGTGGAAGAGTTGGGATGTAGCCGGGTTATTGATGTTGATAGGGATGTTGAAGTCTCCAAGAATGATAGTGGGTAGCTCAGAGGAGAGAAAGAAGGGTAGCCAGGTGGCAAAGTCGTAAAGAAAGCGGGACACGGGTCCAGGAGGCCGATAGATCACTGCAATCCTCAGAGAGATTGGAGAGAATAGACGGATGCAGTGGGTCTCGAAAGAAGAGAAGGATAGAGAGGGAGGGTTAGGGAGGACTTGGAAGGTCCTCAGTGGTGACAGGAGCAAACCAACCCCACCTCCTTTCCGACCACTGGGTCTGGGTGAGTGGATCCAGATGAGACCTCCATAGGGGAGTGCTGCGGGGGAGGCAGAATCTGCTGCTTGGATCCAGGTTTCGGTGATCGCTAGGAGGTTATGGGAGTGGGAGACAAAGAGGTCATGGATGGAGGTGAGCTTGTTGCAGACCGAGCGGGCGTTCCAGAGTGCGCATGAAAATGGGAGGGTGGTTTTGGGGAACATGGGGACAGATATTAGATTGAGGGGGTTGCGGCAGTACACAGAAGAGAGAGGATGTCTTGTGTGTGGGCGAGGTAGTGGAGGATCAGGGTTCGGAGAGATATTCCCAGAGGTTAGGAGAAGAAGAAGGGTGAGAAAGGTGGCATGGGAGCGGGACGTACATGAGCGTGTATGTCTTCCGGTTCTGGTGTTCGGGTCAACAGGAGAGTGGAGTATCAGCAGGAGGTGATGAGAGCAGTAGTAGGGAGATGGAAGCAGTGAAGGTGAGATGTACAGTTGTTTGGGTGGAGCAGAGGGACAGAGAAAATAGATTTTGGGGACGCAGGAGAGGAATATGAAAAGGAGGAGTAGAGGAGGCACTTTCAAAGGTATACGGAGTGGGAGTCAGGTGTGGAGAAAAGTTTCCCAGGGTGCTTGATTTCAGATACTCCACTGCATACTGGACTATCACGGTGTTGTGTCTTCCTGCGGCTAGAGTTCTTGTGCTTAAGGGGAACTATGCCATCAGGTGTTGATTACTCCACACGGGAGATGTTTACTCCACAATCTGGTGTTATCTAGTACTTTGGGGGTAGCTACAGTTATAGTCACTTGCCTTGTGTTCCAGAGTTGGGAAGCAGCTTCTTGGCAGAGATACCGAGTCGGGGTATCAGGAGTCCATCACAGCATGTTTTGTGTGGCCTCTTCATGACATCAGGGACTGCACTTGATGCCCCTTGCATCAAGAAGGTTGACCATCACTGAGCTAAGAGACAATTTGACTTCACCCTGTAAAGGCAAAGGAAAGAATGACTTTATCATATTTTATGTATTGACAACTGATTTAGGGCTCTTTTAGAGGAGCGCTGAGACTCATTGTCTGTTCTGAGCCACTTCTTGCTGTATTAACCTCGGAGCTGTATGTGGGCAGCCCATAGAAGTGGTTGCAGATGTAGTGGGTGCATGGACACAGTCACATGTAAAAATTTGACATTCTGGCAGCAGTGGGTGCAGGAATTCCAACGCACAGTGCCTGTGACATGCAACTGTGTTCTTGCAGCAGCTACATCTGCAGGATGGGGAGGGGCTTGACGACGTCACAACGCTCTTGATACACCATTACAGTGTCATTGCAGATGAGTGGGACCAATCTTTGCTTGCTTGTATTCAGATATTATTGGATCTTTCTGCGCAATATATCTGGTGCAATATAGCACCTTTATTATGTGAGTGGCCACTTTTTATGTTTTAATAACATAGAGTTTTTAAAGGATAAAGAACTATTGTGTTTTATATTTTTTCACCATGTATGTTGAGTGCACATGTTATGAGTATGTGGAAGTGTGGGTCGATTTGAGGATTGTAGCTCACAGTTTTTGATATACACTGCTTGTGAGAGATTTTTCATTATAGTTGTGCTACATCTGCATCCACTTCTATGAGCTGCCTGCATGCAGCTCCATGGTGGATGCACACACAGCAAAAAGTGGCTCAGCAAGGAGGATGGGTCTCAGCACCCATCTGAATAACCACTAAGGGTGAGTTCACATAACTTCATACAATTAATGAAATAGGGGCTTTTGTTTAACGTTTCTTTTTCATTTTTATTCCCTCTGAGTTTAGTATGCAGCTCCAATAGCCATCCAAACTGTATTTTTTAATACATCAGTGCTATGAACCATAAAACTGACATGTTTTATGTAAACTGATGTAGTAATGTGGCATTTGACATATTTACAGTGAAGACATCAGAAAGTGGATTCCTTGGCCTATGAGGCCTCTTCTATTTCACACAGAGCAGCTCTTCAAACACTTTCACTGACAAGTGTTTCATTAAAAAAGGTTTGAAAGGTCAGGTCTGTGAAGGCATCCAGTAGAGAACCACAGCATCTTATCACATCAGCCTCGCTAGCAGCAGAATGATCTGTTGAATAAAAATGATCTGGACAAGCAACATAACATAATCATGCTTTTACAAAATGAAAAAGAATGGAAATGAGGAAGTTAGTCCATTTATTCTATTTGACAGAGTATTTCAAACATATAATAATAAACGTATGCTGAATTTACAAGGGCAGATGCATGAAGCCACAAAAAGGTTAAAGTAGTGTAGCACCCTCTGGTGTACATAGTTGTTTAGAGTAGTTAGGGACTTGCTAGAAGCCTGGGTTTAGTCAGAGGGTTACTTCAGGTCAGGGCTGGAGGGCTCTACAGGTCAGCCCTCTGGTACCTCCCCCTGCTCTAGAAACTTGGAGAAGTTTCTAGAAGTCAGTAGGCGAAGGTGAGGAGGGGCTAATCTGCATATTTATGGGAGTAGGCCTGGCAGCTCAGCCCATAAATACGGCAGAGCCTGGCCAGCAGGGGAGTCGGGTGAAAGATGGATCGCTGAGGCGTGCTGCTGTGTAGCCTAGGAGGGGGCCCTGGCGAAGGGGGGTTCTGCTTCCAGGATAGAGGATGGAAGCTGAAGGAAGGAAGAGGAGAAATGAAAGAAGGAGCTCCACTGCCCTGCAGTCCACTAGGGAAAGACAACCTGCAAAGCTTGGAAAGGAACCAGCCCAGCTACAAAGGCCTGAAAACAGTTCTATCCACAGCTGCAGGACAAGGGCAGTGTGAGTACCTCAACACCCCCAGAGCCTAGAAGGGAGAAGTATGCTGGATGCAAGTTCTTGGCAAGTCTTCAGGGGACAGTGCATCGCTCACCCAAACCCATGTCCTGGGATCAGATACTGTAGCCAGGTGGGCTGGTATTTTGTTCACTTAGGGGAGCTTCTGCAAATTGCTTACTTTCTAAAGACTGTCAGGGTTCCAGCTGGACCACTGTCATTCATCAGTAATTTTTGTAGCATTTTCTAGAGAAGGAAATTGTCCCCAATTATTATTCTGCAATCCAGTTGGGCATCCCATAACTCCCTAGCCCTATCCAATTTAAATTCCCTAATAAAACTAAAAAAAACAAGCCCATGGACTGTTTCTTGTGTCTGGATACAAGTGGAAAATTTGTGTTGCCTGGCTGTGCAGGAAGTAAAGGGGAACCTAAAGTCAGCAGCTCTCAAGAGGGTAGCGCTAGAGTAGTATTAAACCCTCAGTGTATTTAACTTATTGCATTGACCACAATAAAATCAGTACTGCTTCCCTGAACTTCTGGTCTTCACGGAAAAGAGATAAAGTGGTTGTATACCCTTACATCTACCCAGTAAAGTAACTGGCCTCAGGTGATATACAGAGATGAAACAAATCCTCCTACATAGGTTATACCTGTTTATTACAGCTGTATTTTTCCCTACATCAAACTGCAGAATTTACACAAGATCTCTCAGCTCTGAAAAGCAGGGGGCGGGGAGCTGAGGAAGAGGCAGCACACAGAAATGACACATAGTGCTCTGGATTAAGACGAGTACATTCTATAAAGGGATATGCTTTGTTTTTATTTCACGTCTAAGGTTTACAACCACTTTAACAGTGGATGGTGGAGTCTCCAGTCAGTCTGTTAGGTTGGAGAAGAATGGAGGAAGGAGGAGAAGCTGACTGGGTTTGGAGACACAACTCTTGTCCCTACATGCAAGGGTGGCTCCATAGGATGCTGCCACAGAAAGGAGTCACTTTGGAACAGGAAACCTGGGGCAGTGGTCATGACACCAGCTTAAACAGGAATTTAGGCAAGGATTAAAAAAAAAAGCCGCATGCTCAGTAAGTGAATTAGGATACATTCACACTGGCGATTTAGTGCCAGTGCAAATTGTCTTGGCAGGCATCTTCTGAATCTTGCTGTGACTGACTGGCTAGGTGCGCCACTGGCCCCTTTCACTATAATGACAGGTCGCCGGTGGCTGCAGCTATTCACTGCCAGTGAATCCAATCGCCAGTGTGAATGTAGCTTTAATCAGCTGCCAAAAATACCTAAAAAACAGAGAGTTTAATATCATGTTAAAGCTGCATAGGTCTGGAAATCCAAGTAATGATTTACAGTATATTTAATAACCACAGGTAGGAATATGCACACCAGAGACTGTTTTTTCTATCCTATCTCTTATTAAAAAAAAATAACACGTTTTTTCATTTATCAGGTAATAAATAATATGAGACAACAAATGAGAAAACACGGAATGTGTTGGGCACAAATAACACAGAAATCAGCAAAAGTAATTACTAAATGTGTACAGCCTGGCAAAAATCAATATAACATTTATATTTGACCGCTATGTGCAGCACTTACATCAAAGCCAAAACAGTACAGTCATTATCAATATAATCAACTACCAGAGTTTAACACATTTGTCCTAAACCAGAAACCAGGCCAAAGAGCTAAGACATACATCAACTCTGCATAATGCATAACACCAATATTACCAAAGCTGATATGATAGGTGTAGTCTAACAGATAGCATACTCTTTGGCTCTGGTTATACCAGCATTTCTCAACCTTTTTTCAGTTGCAGCACCCTTTCAAAGTATGCAGAATCCTGGGGCACCCCAGTCTAAAATATAAAACAGAGAAACCTGAGCCTGGGACGATGCATGCAACTACCTTGATGAAATGGACTTCACAGTAGTAGCCCCCTTCACATCAGAGTTCACCCTGCCACATCAGAGGTCCCCCATCACATCAAAGACCCCCATAACCTCAGAGACCCTCCATTCATATCAAAGACCCCCATCTTATTAAAGTTTTCCCTATCACATCAGAGTCCCCCAATTAGCCCCCCCAAGAGTCCAAACTTGGTCTTGTGCTTGCAGAACCGCAGGGGAAGTCAAATGCACCCTAGGGTGCTCTGGCACCCTACTTGAGAAACACTGGGTTATAATGCGTTGCTGCCTCCTTGAATTATGCAGAGATTACGGCAGTGGTCACTCCCTAGTTTTATTGATGGCAGCCATTTCTTGGGATTAGCTGTGTTAAAGTGGAACTCTAGTCAGCAAATTAAGTCCTGCTAGGTCACTTCGGGATGGCCCCTTTGCAGGTATAGCTATGTAAAACATTAAAAATAACATATTTTGGTAGCATAATTATTAATGTGGAATGTATGTTCCTTGCTAAAGAGCATTTTTTAAATCAAGTTGTTATGGGTTAAGTTCTGCTTTAATTAAGTTGCCCTAGGAGGAAATGTGAATGCCAAGCAGGTGAAGCACCAAAATCAAGTCAGTGTCAGATCTGTTGTCGAGAGTAGCACTGTTAAAGGTGACTGCTGAGCCTGTCCCTTTAGTGCAGATTCTGCCTATCTGGCTTAAACAGTTAAATTGATTTTAAACCCTACCCTCCTTTTTTTCCCTTTCTACTGTAGGTGTAATTATGTATATTGTATGCTGTTTGTCCAACTAGTATACATTTCATCTTCTTAAAATCCTTCCTTGGTCTCTGCCCTCATCTTCCTATTTGCGTGTGGCTCCCTTCTCTTGTGGGGCTCTATGGATTCACTCATTCATGTGCACTTATGACAAAGGCAAACAGAGCTGGCTTAACAGAGCACAGTTATGGCTTCATGCACATGCAGCCTGAGAGGGCTGGATGTGGCAATTGGTATAATGGAACACGTAATCCCAAGGAAGGGGAGGTTAAGGGGATATTAAAAAAAGTAAAGTTTCTGGACTTATATTTTTAACAGGTCTTACAGGATTATTGGCGTTCTGAGTGTGAGGTATGACAAAGAGGAGAACAGAAAACACATGTTGCTCACTTGCTTATTCCACGTTTAATGTAACAAACAGAAATGGATCACATTTTATAGATAACTACTTTTTATAGTGGCAGTGCAGGCCACATGGAAAAGCACATCAATTTGTGTTAGAGAGTTACCATTACTAACATATAGGATACTATAGCAAATGTCACAACAAACACAAAACTAAACAAAGATAGCATAAACCAAGTGTGACTACCCTGTATCAAGACAGGAACAAAAAACACATGTTGCCCACTTGCTCATTCCGAGTTTAGGTGTCTTTTTATCATGCAGCGGTAAATGACCGCTGCTCAGTTCTCTGGCATTCTTAGAGGAGACAGTTCTCCTCTGAATGCCTGTTCATGAAGCGGTGTAGATCGCTTCCCCTAATGAGGAAAGAAGCAATCTACAATTGCTTTAAATGCTAGAAAACTGTTGCTGTTACTGTAATCTCACGAGATTGCAGTAAGAGATCAGTCAAACACACAGTTTACTAAACAGCAGTAAATTACCTTCATACATTGGCCATTTCTGACAGATTCTCTGTGTGCTGAGATGATCAGCGGAGAACATGTTCTCCGCTGATCATCTCTGTTTCCTAAACCACTAATAATCTGAGATCAGCAACGATCCTTAGGATTGCCGCTGATCTCAGTTTCATAAAAGGACACCTTAATGTGAACTTGTTGGTTGTTAGTCTCCTGAAGTCACACTGCAAATTATTAGAGCTCCCTCTAGCTGCACCCTAGTAATAGGCTGGGAGATTTATTCATTTACTTGCTACACAAGCATTTAGTGTCAGCTGCTCTGCACCTGTATATGTATTACAAAATAAGGCTTTAATACTACTTTAAAGTGGTTGTAAACCCTTATAGATACTCACTAAAGTGATTGGCCTCAGGTAAAACAGAGAAAAACAAACCCCCCTATAAAACTTGTACTTGTCTATCTGTAGTCTTCTCTTCTCTACATCTGTTCAAAGTTCAGAATTTATAATGCTTGTCTGAGTTTAGAAAAAGGGGGGGGAGTTTAGAAAAAGGGGGGGTGAAATTACATACCACAGAGCTCAGTGAGGAGAGCTCTGAGAACTGATTGGAAGGAAGGAACACCCCCCCCCCTCCACAGCTGAGGCTGTCAATCTGCTGGAGGTCCCTCCCCATCACAATTTTTCTCTTGGTGTCAGGATAACTTGTTAGAAGTGATTTATGCTGATAGGAGAGGAATGAAGCAGCAGACAGAAATGACACTTAGTGCTCTGGATAGAGACAAGTACACACTATAGAGGGATATGCTTAGTTCATATTTCATGTCTGAGGTTTACAACCACTTAACAGTGACACTGTTTATAGTCAGGACTGCAAGTGTTTCCAACTGACAGAAATATTCCTAGGGGTTTATTCAGCCCTTTATATTACAGCAATGTGTGATGATGGCACCCCAAAATCCTAAGGAAATATGTTGCAGTGCAGTGTTTTGCATTGCAGTGCACCATGTAACACACTAACACATTATAGCGTGTTGGGTTTCCAAAAATGGTGCATGGTGAGCATTTACAAATACATTAATCCTACCAGTAGACTGTAATATTAATTTTTAATATCTAAACTTTAATTCGGTCTTTAGTAAGTTCTGATATATGCCTGGCAGAGAATACCCTCTTAATTGGATGTGAATGCGAGGTTTTGAAATTGAGTAGTCACAGATGTGAATTATTTGTGTCTGAGCTAAGGTAATCAGTAGAGGTTTAAATTCATGTTTTCTTTAAGCCTAGTCTATGTAACGTACACCTTATTTTGAGTTCTTATAATGAGTCTGAAAGTTTAAACTGTATTCATAAATCATGTATTCAGATAGTTGTATGTAACATAAGAACTTCAGAGACCTCTTTCATAGTCTGCATGTCAATCATGATAATGACTTGGTGGTTTGAATAAGTAACACATGTTTCAGTTAGGCTGGGAGTGACTAGGGGAGTGTTTAAGGAGCCCGCGAATTTGAAACAAAGGTTAATGGGAGGACTTAATTTCTCATGCATTTTAAGTATGTAGCTTTTCAAGGAATGAGGGTCAGTTAGCTCCTATCTACTCTACACTTCACTTCATTCAGACATACCTACACTTCAGACATTTACACAAAGGAGCACATGGCATGGTTGAACAAAGAACAGCAAGCTAGGCCAAAAACTTCTATCTAAGCTATTCAAAGGAACTACATTTTCTTCTAATATTCAAGGAACAAGCAACTTATATTCTTTTTTTTTATTTCATTTTAAGCTACATATATCTGAATTTACTGTTTTTTATTGACTTTGTATTTTTTGGTGTGTGATCAAATAAAGTCACACTGTTTATTCTGAACTGGCTTCCATAAGGATTTCTTCCCACAACCATCTACAAGAACCTAGAAATACTATTAGAGTTTTTTCATAACTCTGGAAATCTAACATAGACCCATTATTTTCTGCTTCCTTTAACGGGCCAAGCTGTCCAACAAAAGTGGCAGCTGATGCATTTGAAATGTTGGGATAACATACAGTTTAATTTACTAAACAATCTTAAAGCGAAGTGAAGCGAACTGAGATCAGCGGCGATCCTAAGGATCGTTGCTGATCTCAGATCATTAGTGGTTTAGGAAACAGAGATGATCAGTGGAGAACATGTTCTCCTCTGATTATCTCAGCATGCAGAGAATCTGTCAGAAACAGCCAGTGTATGAAGGAGCGATGTCAGCCTTTCACTGGCAATCTGTGTGGAAATTCTCCCTCCAGATTCTCCAGCCCAGAGGTGCTGAATCGGGGGAGCCACGAAACGAAGCAGTGGTGGTGTGAAGATGCAGAAATTGTGATCAGAGTTCTGGGGGTTCAAGAATTAGGGTTGATCTGAGGCCTGAAGGCACAGGAATTGTTGATGGAAAATGGGGTGTGAAGTTGCAGGAATTGGAGTAAGCTGAGGTGTGAAGGTGCAGAAATTGGTACTGATCTGAGGACTGGAGGTGCAGGAATTGGGGCTGATCTGAGGTGTGAAGGTGCAAGAGTTGGAGTGAGCTGAAGTGCGAAGGTTCAAGAATTGGGGTAATATGAACTGTAAGAGTGCAGGAATTGGAGCTGATCAGAGATGTAAAAATGCTGGTATTTGCATGATCTGAGGTGTGAAAATGCTGGTATTGGGACTAATATGAGGCCTGAAGGAACAGGAACTGGGACTCATCTTGGTTGTAAAAATGCAGGAATTGGGGTGAACTGAGGTCTGGGGATGCACAAATTTGGGTAACTTGAGGTGTGAAGGTGCAGATATTGGGACTGACCTGAGGTGTGAAGGTGCAGAAACTGACCTGAGGTGTGAAGGCACAGGAATTGGGGTAATCTAAGGTGTAAAGGTGCAAGGATTGGGGTGATCTGAGGTGTAAAGGTATAAGGCTTGGGGTGATCTGAGGTGTGAAGGTGCACAAACTGGAGCGATTTGAGGTGCAGGAATTGGGGTGATCTAAGGTATGAAGGTGTAGAAATTCTAATTAGAGTTCTGGGGGTTCAGGAATTGGGGCTGATTTGAGGCCTGGAGATGCAGGAATTGGAGCTGATCTGAGGTCTAGAGATGCAGGAATTGGAGCTGCTCTCAGGTCTGGAGATGCAGGAATTGGAGCTGGTCTGAGACCTGGAGATGTAGGAATTGGTGCTGATCTAAGGTGTAAAGGTGCAGGAATTGGGGTGACCTGAGGTGTGAAAGTGCAGGAATTGGAGCTAAAGTGTAAAGGTGAAGGTTGATCCGTGACCTGAAGAAACGGGTGATCTGAGGGGTGAAGGTGCAGGAATGAGGGCTGATTTAGGGCCTGAAAGTGCAGAGATTGGGTCTGATCTGAGAGAACTTTATTAGGGTGACCACTAACACCTCACACTTCATTTCCAACTGTATATTTTGAAGAAGTCCTCGGTTGACATATTAATTTCAACCTAAACATACCTGCCTCACAGCACCTGTTTTCTGGAAAAGGGGTAAGTTACCGTTTACCATCCTTGAAACGCAATGTTTTATTACTATTAATCAAATAGTTTACAGGTGGAGGCAAGCCTAGGACTTTGTAGACAATCTGAATGGTCTTGACAGTCCATGAAGACATGACCTTGGGTAGTACCATAAAGCCCTTCCTTGGACCTTGATGAAAAAAAAATCTCGTCATCTGTGCATTTCAGATATACTGAGAATGAATGAACCAGATCCAACTTCTTCCACTCATCCTCTGACCCATCTTCCAGGAAACGTGAAAGTATGGACTCCCAACTTATATGGGATGAAGTTGAAATTTTTTGGAAGAAATTTGGGTCCTGTCTCAGAATGACCCCGTCTTGGAGGATCCAGCAGTATGGCTCTCTAGCTAAAAAGGCATACATGTCAGATACTCTCCTTGTGGTAGCATCAAAAAATTTGTCCTCAGAGCCACATGGAATAAGGAACACAAAGTTATCAGGTAAAATGGCAGTGCCAGCACTCAAAGTGAAAAATTCCCACTAGTGATCTAATCTTCACTGCTGCCTTCAGAAAATGAGTGACCAAAGGGTTGAAGGCCCATCTTTTACTTGCCATGGCTGAGAGGACTGAAACTTGAATCTGAAACTAATTATAAACCAGGCCGCTTTTAAACTGTTATGCAGGAATTTAAGAACATTAAATACTGAGGGAGTTGAATTATAATTTTTGCCAGACAGAGCCCCAAAAGAAAGGTTTTCCATACCCGATGGAAGGTCAAAATAGTTGACTTTTTCCTAGCTTGCAACAAGGTGTCAACTACGCCCTTTGACAGCTCCAGATGTCTTAGAGTCCACCTCTGAACTTCCTAGCCATTAATTTCCAACTCGTGTGGTTCAAATGGAACACCCCATTCTGAACCAGGAGATCCAAACAAACTGGGAGTGGAATTGGTTGTTCTAGCCTTATCCTCTATACAAGAGGAAACCAAGGCCAGCTCGGCCAAAAGAACAGGGCTATTATTGCCCCCACTTCGCGTTGTATCTTCAGAAGAAACCTTAGAATTAGAGGGATTTGACCCTGACTCTGGCCACCTTAATGTTTCCCGTTCCTGGGAGGTATGAAGAATGGGTAAATTCCCTTCTGCTCAAAGGAAGATTTGACATCCTACTCTCAGGAGAGGCAAGCTTCTGATGCCCGCTTGACAGGACAAGTAAGCCACTGTAGTCCGATTTTCTGAAACCACTTTTCCGCGTAACAGATACTGGAACACTAGCAGAGTGAATCAGGAAGCTAACTCTAAGCAGATAAGAACTCTGTGTCTTCTAATGACCTTGAACCTGGTGACAAAAGCTGTGGGCTCCCCCAACTCACCAGCCTGGTTCTGGAAGTCTAGAGGGACACTGCCCTTCCAATTGAGCAAAACTGTCCACCAGGTTAATAAATGGGCTATCAGACCTGGTATGAGGATCTTCTGGTTCAAAACATGATGATCCCATTAGTGAAAGACACTGAAATGAATTTTCCTTTTTCAGCATCTGACCCAAGGAACAACTGGGATGGTGGATAACAGAAGGCCCAGGTACTGTATGCATTCTCTTCTCGATAAGCAAGGCTTGCTCATTACTTCCCTCGTCTGAGTCTGGATCTTTTGAACTTTCTTTTGGGGGAGAAAGATATAGCAGGAACTGTGTTGATTTCCGTTGACTCTTTTGATGGTTGATTATCGACCCAAAGCATTTGAGCGTGTTACAGGTTAGAGACATGTAATCCATATGAAGACTCCTTGACAGGGCCAGGAGAAGGATGTCATCGAGGTAATGAAATATCTGAAGACCCCTGAGTCTCAGAACAGCTATGATGGCCGACAGCAGCCTTGTGAAGGTTCTGGGAGCGGTGCAAAGGCTGAATGGCAAGAACAAACTGGAAAAGTGCCCCTTGTACACAAACCTGAGAAAGCAATAATGAGCCAGAACTATGAGGGCATGGAGATAGATGCCTGCCAAATCCACTGAGGAACACTTGTCTTCACCCCATTATTGTCTTGGTACAGGAAAATAGCTTAAGCTGTTAACAATTCCTTTATATATGCGTGCAACAATTCAGTTTATCTGGACACATTGATACCTGAATTCCCCTGCAGTAATACTGAGGGGCCTTTTTGCAAATTCTAGCAGATATCCACTTCGGATTATATCCAGAATTCAAGCATCCTCCACTTCTTCCACCCAGACCTCCCTGAATAGAGCCGATTTTGCTCCCACTTGAGAATGCTGGGTGGAGACTCCTTCCAAAGGCCTTGTCGGAAGACCTAATTGGCTGGCTTGATTTGGACTTGACTCCTTTGGAAATGCTGTATTGACATTCTTCCAATGTCTGAAAAAGGGCCCACCAGGCCTGTGCGCACTGGCTTCTTTGAAACGATTCTTAATTCTTAACTCATCTGAAAGAGCGAAAGGATTGATGTTGCCATCTCTTCTACTGCAGGATAAGACCTGACTTCCCACCGGATACCTGCTGAATGGCAGTTTTAAAGGTCTTGACAAAATGGGGCTTCCCATCAAACAGAATCGAGCCAAGGCTGTGTTTAGAGGCACTGTCAGCAGACCAATGGTTTAGCAATAAGGCTCTTTTGGTGTTACTGTGTGAGCCATTAACTTTGCTGTCATTCAGACTAGATCCACTGCCGCTTCAGCAATGAAGTCCACAGCTATCCTGAAGAATTGCACAGAACTCCATTTCTGCCACCCAAAGTTTGAGGGCCATAGGGGATGGTCCTGCCACACTGTACATCCTATTCAGATCTGTATCAATACTGCAGTCCATTAAATCCCTAAAAGACATCGAACCTTCAAGTGTAAGCGTTATGTGCCTGGCCAATTTCTGTAAAGAGGTAGCTACTTTGGGAACTATATTCCATAATTTGCCATTCCTTTGACATTTGTGTTCATGCTTTTGGGTGGATAACTCTTTTTGCTGCGTCTCTAATGTGCAATTTTACTTGCTGCGCGTCTGCAGCTTTGTTACATGCCCCCTAACTAAGATAGGTGGTGCACACCACTTTGCCCACCAATTTGCCTGGCAATGCCTCAGCTGAACAGCCCCAACAAGCCACCACTTCAGGGTGGGTTGGAGAAAAGACTCTGGAAGAGGTAGAAGACCTTTTACTGTGCTGGCCAGTGGATTTACTCTTCATGGAAGCGTTTCGGTGACTAGATTTTCCTCGTCCCATCTCTGTACAACTGCAATGGGCCACTGGCGATGGCATCCTAGAAAGACCACTTGGTGGATGTTTAATCCACCCTGGACTGTTCTGGTGAAGCAACTTGTCCTGGACAACAGGAGACAGGATTGCTTAGGACCGAGCTCTTGGGGGACGCTTTATTACGTGCTGGAGTCTTCTTTCTGCCAAAAAGGTATGCAGATAGCACTCTTAAAAAGTAGCAAAAAATAAATTAAATAAATAAATAAGAAATAAAGAAAAAAGAAAACAATACCTCTCCATTAGATCTGCAATGTATGAAGCTGCAGCTTTTAGCAACAGCCTAAGGGGGAATATAAACTACCTCACATCTCAGCGTCATAATACATGTGCATTCCTCCAAGGTAAACAGGAAAACAGCTGAGGCGACCTAGAGGGAGCAGAGCCAACAGAAAGACCCAGGCTGGAGCAATAGAGTGATTAGGTAAACAGGTGGAGCTGGTAGAAACACAGCAGCCTCTGCAGTAGCCACAGAGCTGCAACATGAGAGAGAGAGAGAGAGAGAGAGAGAGAGAGAGAGAGAGAGAGAGAGAGAGAGACAGCCTCTAGATAATGCAGTCGCTTCCTGTGCCACAGAGCATCCCAGCAGCTCCATGGCAACTCGGGAAGTTCAGCATCCACTATCTTAGCACGTGCACCACCTAGCCTGCTCTGTAGCCAGAACAAACACAGCCACCATGAATGTAGGGATTACCAGCCCCAGATGCCAGGCAGCCCACAAACCTGCTGAGATATGGACTACAAGTGTCAGCTAGCCCACAGACCTGATGAGATATTGACAAGTGTCAGCCAGCCCACAGACCTGCTGAGACCTTTAAATGGTCTCTCAGTCTGGTTCAGTAGAAATCACAATCATGGGAAAGACTGCTGACCTGACAGTTGTGCAGAAAACCAACATTGACACCCTCCATAAGGAGGGAAAGCCTCAAAAGGTAATTGCAAAAGAAGTTGGATGTTCCCAAAGTGCTGTATCAAAGCACATTAATAGAAAGTTATGTGGAAGGGAAAAGTGTGGAAGAAAAAGGTGCACAAGCAGCAGGGGTGACCGCAGCCTGGAGAGGATTGTCAGGAAAAGGCCATTCAAAAGTGTTGGGGACTTTCACAAGTCAGTGCTGGAGTGCTCCAGTGCTGGAGTCAGTGCATCAAGAGCCACCACACAGACGGATCCTGGACATGGGCTTCAAATGTCGTATTCCTCTTGTCAAGCCGTTCCTGAACAACAAACAACGACAGAAGCGTCTTACCGGGGCTACAGAAAAACAGACCTAGTCTGTTGCTCAGTGGTCCAAAGTCCTCTTTTCTGACGAGAGCAACTTTTGCATCTCATTTGGAAACCATGCCACTCCGCATTTAAAGTCGGGATCTTTCCCCAGCCTAGACTGGCTGAGTTTCATCAGTCGACAAATTAACTGCACTCCTGTAATCCACAGGAGAAGTACAGCCAAAAGTGCTTTGGCTGTACTTCTCCTTTAACGCTAAAGAGATTTGCAGTTATTACTATTGTACTTGATTATGAAGCAAAATAACAATACTTATAAAGCTTCTGGAAAAGTGAGTTCTAAGAAGAGTTCTCAGTTCCAACAACCTGATCTGGCCATCTAAAAATCCTCTTGCTGGCTGCAACAAGAGGAGTGAGATTACTTTCAGGAAATGGGAGGCTGGGAGGCTTTTATCACAGTGGTCCCCAAAAGACAGAAGATGTCAGTGGAACTGAGCTAAAAAACAGTACCCTGAAAGATGTACCGCCTGTCTGGAATTCCTTCTGCCAAATAGCAGTGCCTAGACACCCCTCTACCTACAGGATCAAAGCTTAGGGTGACCAGATGTCCTCTGGTTTTCAGGGACAGTCACTGATTTTAGGGGGCTGTAGATGGTAAAAAATGTCCCCAATTTTGTCCACAGTTATGGTTTCTTTCCAGGTTTAATAATGGCATCCCCATCCCTGGTGGCTGCAGTGTTAATCCATCTTGGCAACATTTATGTAACTAGCCTGGAGCAGGAGGAGGGAGGGGAAGGGTGTCTTCTGTCGGCTGTATCTGGGGTTATTGATGATATCACATGCCTATATTATGTGCTCTTCCAAGTCCCTCCTCTCTCGTCTTCTGCAGATTTCGTTGTAGTAGGTAAGGATATGAATCATTTGCTACCTTGCCCTTACTTGTGATGGTGATCTGCAGTGCACACCTTGACTCAGAGCAAAGTAGGCTCAGGTGTTATTAAACCATGCCCCTTTAGGCCTCTCCCATTGTTAGCACAATTTGGCCTTGCATGCCACTATTATACCCAACCCTTGCTCCGTCCCCCTCCCACCTCAAATAAAAGTGGACATGGTCACCTTTTCAAAGCTAAATATCTGCAGTGTGAGATCTAAGGCACTGCTAGTCTCAGGAGATTTGGAATACGATTTGGTGATGTCACTACTGTGCTGAGCACTGTTCTCCTTGCTGGAGGTTCTGACATGAGAAAACAAAGCCCTGTCTCTACCAAGATGGCTGCCTCTACACAGAAACAGTGCAGAACAAGGCATAATAAATCAGTAATGGAGACAGATCAGTTGGACGATGACCACAGGCAATATCAGTGACTAGTCATTTGCCATTTCTGTCTATGTTTGCACAGCTTCCAAAGTTCAGTTCCTCTTTTAGGCTCCTAGTGTAGTGTTTACTGCCCCCTCCCAAAAACGTGATCTGCAGTGGATTTTTTCCTCTCCCTGTACCCGCTGTCAGATTTTGAAAATGGCACAGCTGTCACAGGAATCTGAAAGAAACAACTACAAGTCTTGTCCACCACCGCGGCAGATAGACTTGTAGTTTGGATGAACTGCGAGCTCATTCACACTGCCTACAGCTCTGAAAAAGACAGGCCATACAGAGGTACAGACACAGAGCTGTGGCCAGTGTGTGCAGGAGCCTGACATTGCACCCCTAGTCTACTGATCATGGGTGCAATACTTTCCAGGCTCCTATGTTTAAAAAAAATATAAATGCACATTATTGTACCTGCAAAAATATATGTATTTATTATTTTTAATGAAAGGTAAAAAAAAATAGACTTTAGAAGCACAAGTAGTGTCAGAGCCACAAATTCAGAGACCAGAAAAGTTAGAGAATAGTCAGAAATCCGCCTACTTGTTCCGGGTCAGTGCCTCAAAATATTGAAGAAGGAGGATAATCATGACAAGTATACAGTATTTTCAGAAGAGGACAACATGAATTTGGGGGTTATTTACTAAAACTGCATAGTGCAAAATCTGGTGCAGCTCTGCAAACCAATCAGCATCCATCCAGGTTTTATTGTCAAAGCTTAATTGAACAAACTGAAGTTAGATGCCGATTGGATACCATGTACAGCTGCACCAGATTTTGAGTGTTCCAGTTTTAGTAGATCTCCCCCATTGTGTTTCTCCCATTACAAGTGTAATGTTTGAATCTCCCAGACTAAAAACAATTCTGTGTTGCATGCTGACATCTAGTGGACACCAGCAGGTACACCACCTGTAAACAAATAGGGATAGTATGATCATGTTATTTTTAAGACATTTGCTTGTATGATACCGACTATTATAGCAAGAACAAGGAGACAATAGCAAGATCACAAATGTAATCAATATTTTGGCAGGTGTTTATGCAAATTACTAATCCTTCCCAGATTACAGCTCCAGACTCCTCTGAGCCTCTGTTTGTCAACAGCAAACCCTTTTCAAGTATCCAATTGTGTTTGTATATCCATTTCTATAATATACCTGTAATGTGTGTACATCCATTGTCATCACCAATACTATGGTTTTCAACACAAATCACTCATGTTTGAAAATTAATAAATTATTGCATTAATATGTTCACATAAAAGTTATTATTTGTAAAACCTCTTAGACTGTTGAATTAACGTGGTATTAAACCTAAAAGCAAACATTTATTATGTTGTAGCTTAATAATTCTTAGATGTGATGGCTGCATTCATTTTCTTTTTTTAGGATTTATTTCTTCTATTTTCATTTGGTGATCTAGACAGCAAATCTGTTGTTTTTGCAAAAGAACAAGCTCTCCAGCAGACAGTATCAGTTACAGAGATGAGACAAACCATTTAACACTAAGGGTGCTTACAATGGTCAGCTTTCATATATTTTTGTAAAACCTTGATCCCAAAAGTCAAAAAAACCTCTTTGCTGTAACTAATTATAAAATGTGAACTGGATTTCAGCTTTAATTTGTTAGTGCATATAAATTTGTTAGTACATCTATCACTCTGCTACCCCCAGATTAACAATGCTGCTGTCTGCTGTGCCCCCTGTGCTCCTTCATCCAAAGTGGAAACACTAATACAGGAGGTGTGTTACTGACCTGATCCCCAGGTGAAAACCAAGGGGAAAAAAGCCTGAGAAAAGAAAACTAATGCAGCAGTCAACTGTCATTGTTCTTGTAATTCAGCTCCAGATCAGCGAGGGAGAGGCTGTAAACACACTGATTTCATTTTTAGGCCCTATTCACATCTAGTGTAGTGGGAGGTTTTGCCCATAGCGGTACCCCCATAGGAGCCTGCAGTTACAAAAGTCCCGTAGGTCTTCTTGTGGAATTACCCCACATCCAGGCATACAGTCACTTCTTTGGCTCAAAGAATAGTCTGGGGGAATACTTTTCTGAAGCTTTATTGTAGAACATGAACTTGGTTAGGAGTAGGATAACTGTGGGATACTCAAGTAACCTTTAATAGTAATTCGAGGACTCTAAACTTTCTTCTTTAGAGCTCTAAGCCAAGTCCTTGCACAAGTAAATGATGGACTGAGCTTTTTAGCAAATTGAGAATATTAATCTTCCTCTTCCTCTTAGAGATCTGAAGAAAGTGCTTTCATTAGAAATTAAATAGACTGAGCTCTTCAGGACACCAGACACAATGTCCCCTTGGAATACAGCTGACTCTATAGCACCAGAAGGGTGGCAACAGCACACAGTCTCTAGGATCTCTCACACCAGCGTGTACTCACTAATGTCCTTGGATGATTGGTTGCCTCCTTCTAATATCTTCCCGACATTTTCTCCTAGTGATACCAGACTAGATAGTCAGACAAAAGGCCCTTCAGTCAGCTTCAGCAACTTTCAGCAAAGTTGGCCTTCCCACCTTGCCCAGCTGGGATCTCAACAAACAGCAGACACGTGACATGCTTGCTAGGCTGTGATCTTCTCAGGGACAAGACACCTCTGTCCAAGGTCTCAGACTAATTATACACCTTCCCAGCAACCATCTGTGCAGTCTCCCACAGGGATTGGCTGAAAAAGTATAAATATTGCCAATTTTCCTTGTGGGCATATCAAAATTTGGCATGCAACTGTGCCTGTGCAGCCACTGCATCTGCATACAGGTCCAACACAGAAGATGGGTCTCAATGCCCCGTAGAATGAGCTCTAATTCTGCTAATCAATGCATATGAGCTATAATTTTCTATAGCAGAAAGCATAGGCTGACCTGCTTCAGAACATAGACAGCTTTTTCTTTTTTGCAACAGAGGTACATTAATGGTATATTGGTACATAGGGAAGCTGTACTTTCGAATAAAAGACATGAGATCTGCCTTTAACTGAAAAATGTAACTTTGTTTCTTTCAGCCTTTTCCAAATCCCCTTTTTTCTGGTTACTGTGATCTGCCTTCCTATTAGAAAGCTACAATCGTTCCCCATGGTCCCACTGAATGTAGAATTGTAGCCACCTTCTTTTGCTAACTCCAAAGATGGACTATGGGACTTCTAGTGAGCATAAAGCAGTGCACATGACCACAACTAACATGCACAGCTCTTTCCAAACAAGTGAGAGTGAAAAGGATAAATTCAGGAGCTCACAGAGGATGTTACAAGGAGGCAGAAAAAGATAGTAAGAAACAATTTAATGAAAAATAGATTACAGGGCTACTAAGTAGTGGATGAGTATGGATTATTCTTGGAGAATAAGGATATCGTTTAGTGTCACTTTAAGGGTGTATGTTTGAAAAGCCTAGTGACCATACATCATATTATAGCTAAGCATACAGAATTTGATGAAACATGATTGCATATTCTTTTGCTGGATTGATTTGAACTGGAACACTTGAGAGACAGCACATTTTGTTCAGACGGGCAGTGTACATGTATCAGCAGTATTACTAACAGTATTAATAGAAGATGAAAGAGGTCTAATATATTCTGCTCTGCCAGGCTTCTTGCTAATCTTCCTCCTGACTTCCACCCGCTGATAAAAGCATTTCCCAGTAACAGGGCTTATCAGAGGAAATGGGCCAAAGCAGCAGGACTTGTTTTAATGCAAATCTATAAATGAAAAATATTTGCAACTAGGTCATAAGTTGTCTTCTATGGAGCTGCCTTACCATCTACCGCTAGGTGGCTCACAATTACAATTGTTATCTTTCTTCATTTGCATGCCATGGAAAGTTTACTCGCTATCATTTCTTCAGAGCAGAGCTGCAAAGGAGACACTCGGCTGCTATTTATGACAACAGCCACATGGCATGACAATCTAAACAGGAACTCCGGTAGAAAAGAAAAACCTGTTTTCAAAACATGCGTAGCATTCAGTATGACTTTTTACCCTGAAGGGATAGGCTCTCTTTCTGAAGCTGCATTAATTTTGTTGAAAGTCTCAAGTTTGCCTCCTGACATACACTATATTGCCAAAAGTATTGGGACACCCCTCCAAATCATTGGATTCAGGTGTTCCAATCATCTCCATGGCCACAGGTGTATAAAATCAAGAACCCAGGCATGCAGACTAGTTCTACAAACATTTGTGAAAGGATGGGTCACTCTCAGGAGCTCAGTGAATTCAAGCATGGTACCTTGATAGGTTGCCACCTGTGCAGTAAGTCCATCTGTCAAATTTCCTTGCTGCTAAAAATTCCACAGTCAACTGTTGGTGGCATTATAACAAAGTGGAAGTAACTGGGAACAACAGCAAATCAGCCACGAAGTGGTAGGCCACATAAAATGACAGAGAGGAGTCAGTGCATGCTGAAGCGCAGAGTGATCAGAAGTCACCAACTGTCTGCAGACTCAATAGCTAAAGACCTCCAAACTTCGTGTGGCCTTCAGATTAGCACAACAACAATGTGTAGAGAGTTTTATGGAATGGGTTTCCATGGCCGAGCAGCTGCATCCAAGCCTTACATCACCAAGTGCAATGCAAAGGGTTGGATGTAGTGGTGTAAAGCACGCCACCACTGTACTCTAGAGCAGTGGAGATGTGTTCTTTGGAGTGATGAATCATGCTTCTCTGTCTGGAAATCCGATTGATGTGTCTAGGTTTGGCGACTGCCAGGAGAACTTGTACTTGCCTGACTGCATTGTGCCATGTGTAAACTCTGGTGGAAGGGAGATTATGGTGTGAGGTTGTTTTTCATGGGTTGGGCTTGGCCCCTTAGTTCCAGTGAAGGAAACTCTTAAGGCGTCAGCATACAAATACATTTTGGACAATTTCATGCTCCCAATTTTGTAGGAACAATTTGGGGATGGCCCCTTCCTGTGCCAGTATGACTGCGCACCAGTACACAAAGCAAGGTCCATAAAGACATGGATGAGCAGGTTTGGGATGGAGGAACTTGACTGGTCTGCACAGAGTCCTGACCTCAACCTGATAGAACACCTTTGGGATGAGTTAGAGTGGAGACTGAGAGTCAGACCTTCTTGTCTGCCATCAGTGCCTGACCTCACAAATGCACTTCTGGAAGAATGGTCAAACATTCCTATAGACACACTCCTAAACATTGTGGACAGCCTTCCCAGAAGAGTTAAAGCTGTCCTAGCTGCAAAGGGTGGGCCACCTTAATATTGAACCCTACGGGCTAAGACTGGGATGCCATTAAAATTCATGTGCGTGTAAAGGCAGGCATCCCAATATTTTTGGCAATATAGTGTATGTCTGATCTGTATATGGGCTTCAGGGCTGAAACACACCCTTGCAATGCATTGCGTTGGAATCTGTGAATTACTGAAATGTAGTGAACGCACATTACATGCTTTAGCAAGGTCTGTTGCCTCATAGTTTGAATGACACCCAACATATTGGGGCAATGCAACTCTGATGCATATGCTTTGCAGTGCACCACAAGGAACACTAACACACCACTATGCATTGTGGAATGCTACGTCAGAAAAGTATGTTCTTTTTTTGGCTTGTTTCTGAGTGTTGGAAGCACTTTCAAAATTAATTGGTTGAATAAACACAACAACGTCAACAGGTCACATGGCACATCTTGACTCCAAATGGAGAAGTGTGAATGGGCCCTTAAGGTTGCATAAATAGAGCCCCTTCTCTGCTGCATATGGTACAGATGGTATGTTTAGTCTTCAATATAAAGTAGAAAAAAAGTCCCACATCCAGTGCAGTCCTTTAAACACTTGTCTAGAAGCACCATTTATAAATGACAACTGGTAGATAGGGATTATAAACACAGTGGGAGTTATTTACTAAAACTGGAGAGTGCAAAATCTGGTGCAGCTCTGCAAAGAAACCAATCAGCTTCTAAGTTCAGCTTGCTCAATTACGCTTTGGCAATAAAACCTAGAACCTAGTAAATCACCTCACTGTGTTTAAAGGGTTAGTTCTTCTTTACCAAAAAACTGAAAAACTGCCTATGCAGATAAGGGGTGTCTGTAGATAAAAATAAACTGTGCAGCTCTGACTAAAGTTGAATAATGCTGTCAGCATGAAGAGAGGACTGCCGATAACCAGCATTTCCCATTTACATGCGATCAGCTGTGATTGGACACAGCTGATCACATGATAGAGCCTACGTCATCAGCTCTTTACTGCGATCGGTGATCTGCTGTGTCCCAGGGACACAGCACACCACTGATCACTGTGTGCCCCCAGGAGCGCGCATGCGCAGCTAGAGTGGGAGGACGTCATATAACGTCCTCCCAGAATGAGAGAACCGCCGCCCTCCTGTCATTTCCTTATATGGTGGGCAGGAGGCGGTTAAATAGAAGCAAAGCGAAGCATGCTAAAAGATTTCAAAAAGTGACACATCATGCCGTGATTTAAAGAGATTCAAGAACAGATGAGAAACAAAGTAATAGATACGTATCAGTCTAGAAAGGGTTAAAAACACATTTTTAAGGCTTTGGTACTCCAGCAAACCACGGTAAGAGCCATTATTCACAAATAGATAAAACTTGGAACAGTGGGGAGTCTTCATAGGAGTGGCCAGCCTACCAAAATTCCTCCAAGAGGACAATAACAACTCATCCAAATGCAACAATTTTACAGATGTAATGTTTATTTAATTCAGTAGTCACTAGCAAAACTAAAGCAACAAGTGGCCAAACTGGTAAAAGTGGTAGTTGTCACAGGGCAACTTTTCTTTAGGTTACAAGGCTGTCGGCACAATAGGGAAAAGGCCTCCTTAGCAGAGTGAATTGATAATGATGTGACCAGGGGCGGACTGACAACTCATGGGGCCCCTGGGCAATAGGGGATCGTGGGGCCCCTGTGTCCTTGCCCAAACTCAAAAAAGCCTATGAAAAAGGTACCAGGGGCATCTCATGGGGCCCCCTACTGACCCCGGGCCCTCGGGCGGTGCCCGAGATTCCAAATGGTCAGTCCGCCCCTGGATGTGACACAGTGGTGGTTCAGCCTGTGGACCAACTATCCTGCTATCAGTTCTGATGATAAGACTGTGCTAAGTGTAGTCAAACAATGGTGGCTAAAGGAACTAGGCAGTAACTTCTATTAACTATGTGCAATGTCCGCAACTGTGTGCAGGAAAATAGCAAATGTAGAGCAGGTGCCAGTGTTCCCTGTCCTTGATAATGCTTGGGACTCTCTCACCCGAAGGATGGCATTTGGAGAACTCTGGCGGTCTCTCTCTTTTGATAAGGCCTGCACACACTCTCACACGCAGCGTTCCATTTGGTCACCAACTAGCAGAATAACTTTCTCCACGATACGGGAAGGTCAGTGATCAGCGGACTCTCCTTGCCTTCCCTCTTTCTCCCTTTCCATGGCCTGGTCCAGTCCTTCCACAGTCAGTACACTCCTCTCTGCAGATCTCTCCCCTCTCACTTTCTGTCTCATCTCCCACTCTCTCAACCGCCCACATGCCAGTTCCTCTGGGGAATGTAGTTCTTTACTGCACTGTTCCTTAACAAAGTCCTGCGATTCAGCATATAAATTCTATGAGTCTGCTATACAAAGTGTGAATGCCACTGTCTTACAGGACACTGCCAGCTTGTGTTTGTTTTAACATTCTGCCTCTTGTTAGTAGGGTGTTACAGACTGTATACTGTTGATCATGCTTGTAGAAACCATCAGAAGACAACAGAATAATCATGTCAGGGTCCTTTGTATCTATCATAACATTTAGATTAGCAAAGCACACTTCTGATAAGCAATTATTCATACCCTTCCTTCATAAACACAAGTAGACATCAGGATCTGTCACAGTCTGCTGATATGAAATAATTTAGAAGTCAAATATTAAAGTAATAGCTCTATAATGAGGAAATGGTTCACAGGTCATTATGGACAAGTCAGAAAAATCGGCATGTCATAAAAAAATCAATTCTAAACATTGCAGATTCATATAGTCTGCTCAGAACTGTTGATATTCAGTAGCTGGCACCTGTGTAATCACTAATGCCCTGGTACTTAGCCTGCGGACTATGGGCTACATGGCACTTTTGTTGTTTGAAGCACAATTCTTGAGTCCCAGCAGTCAGTAGTGGGAGGAATTTGCAAAACAGTAATGTTTAGCAGTTTTCTTTAACATGTCCCAAGTCACTGATTGTCCCTACAGCATGATTTCACTCTCTAACCAATCCTATAGAGGAGTCTTTGACCATTTCCTCTAAAAAAGTCTTCTGTAGTTATTATATGCAGAAGAGACATTAGGAGCCACACTTGAGACCCCTATATTTTGTAAGGTGAAAGCTACTGCACTAATCTATCTCTTTCTCCCCAATCAAACAAAGCAGATCTAAGGTAAGGCTACATTGACACTGGCCATTAAAGCAGTTACAGAGGAAAAAATCTGATTCCTGCTGTGGCTCTGAGCAGGTAGATGCTGCCGCCGGCCCCGTTCACGATAATGACATGTAACAATCACCCCTGAAGGAGCTGCTGGTGATGGGTTCTCTGCTCTGCCACAACTCTTTAAACTGCTCGGTCATGTACTAAAGACCGTTTGCACATATGTATTTAATGGTTGGCAGGCTACCACTCTATGAATGCACATGAATATGGCCACAAACAGCTTGGCAGTAAATTATTTGAGTGTATTAAGGTAGTTTAATTCAATACAGTGCAAATCAACAAACAGGTAAATGCATAGACAAAATAGCATTAGATAATAGACAAACAGGCACAGCGAATCACTAACTTGCAGTTAAAGAAACTGTAGCACTGTTAACTTGAATTTTTACCAGGTTATTAGAGTCTCTAAGCAACATCAACCAGTTTAGAGGAATCAAAAAGAGTCCTGGTGTACATCGTGCGCATACCACCCCAGCAGTGAGCAGGTGTATGCGTTCCTAGAGTGGGGGTACCCCTGGAGGTGATGAAAGTACCTGTCATCTAGTAATTGATACTGCAAAGTGAAACAAAAAACAAGAAGCGCACCAACCTTGCGCATTACCTCAGTAACAGAATTTATTAATAGAAGATAGGTACTCACAAACAGCGAATAAAATCAGGCATGTAGTCCTCAAAGGGACTTCAAAGATAAGAAGCCAGCACAAATCCCATCATGGAGGTAGACACTCAGTATAACTGACGCGTTTCGAAGGCTATGCCTTCTTCCTCAGAGCGCAGGAGAAATCGCAGCTGATCTAGTAATTGATGTTGGCAGGCTAATTTTGGGGCCCTTCCTTAGGTGGTGTATTGTCTCTTTAGGATTGTTAATCAATTAATAAAGACTAAGCTGCTAAGTGAGAGCAGTCACTGTTTTGGCTAATGGTATGTGACAGGTGGTTAGGGCGTGTAGCTCAGCTAATCACTTCCTGGCAGGTGACTACTCTGGTCCCAACTATCATTTCCCAGATCCCCTTACAGGCTGCAGTCTCTCAGCTTGAACCCTTAAGATACAGCAATCCTCTCTTTTAACCCAATCTCTGAAGGCAGCTCCAGCAGGTCCGTCCCCTCTACCTGATGTGGGGGAACAGGCACAGGGACAGGTCTCTTTAGCTCCTCTTTAAAGGCTCTAGACCAGGGGTGTCAAACTGGCGGCCCTCCAACTGTTGCAAAACTACAAGTCCCATCATGCCTCTGCCTTTGGGAGTCATGCTTGTAACTGTCAATCTTACAATGCCTCATGGGACTTGTAGTTTGGCAACAGCTGGAGGGCCACCAGTTTGACACCTGTGCTCTAGACTATCAACTGTGGGACACAGACCTTGGCTGCAAATCTGTCTCTGTTGCTCTCTTCCCAGGACTGCCCTGATTGCTCCCTCTTTGCCTGGGAAAACAGTGAAACTCTCTTCCTCCAACAGCAAGGATTTGTGGGAAATGAAGTCCAGTAGTCACAAGTCTCCATTGACAAATATGGTGCAGCTCTCCTTTAGGAACAACTATTCCCAGTGTCCTTGGTGCCTGCATAGTAAGTGCTCTCTCATTCTCCCATTGGCTGTCTCTCTCCTACCCTTTAATTGGATCCGATCCACTCTTCAAGAAGTGAGGGGGAGAGAAAAGTGAGCTGGAAATCAGAGCCCCCTCCCACAAATACTGATGCTCCTCTCTGTCAGCATCACTTCCAGACAGGGAGAGCTAGCACACACTCGCAATGTTCAAAGTGGGATGCAGGCAGATGAGGAAAAATGTATTAAATATACCTACCTTACCCCTGGCATCCATTCCAAAGGTACCTTGGTGAGGGTGATGTCATCCTCCTTCCAGTGTGATCCCAAGGAATGCTGAGTATCCCAAATCTAATGAGAAGATGCTTCTACTCTGTACTTTCCTACACAGTCGATATAGGATACTCAACATTAGGTCTCTTGTAAACATATATAAGATTTCACTGATGCTCAGAATCTTGTTGACACAAAGATCCTGAGTAAAACGTTCAAGACCTTGTGTAAATGCATGTAAAGTCACATAAATGCACACATACATAAAATTCTTCTGCATCCACTTCTAGTTGCAAATGTTGCAATATATTTGTGTATATGTACATGTACATGTGTATAAATGCATATACATGCATTTGCGTATAAATTACTGTACTCAGATGTAAAATGTACTATTTTCATTTTACCTCTCTGTACTCATTGCTTTATTACTGATCATTATGCAGCTGTGTGCATCATTCCATGGGCAACAATGTACCTGTGTTCAGAGCAGTAAAAAAAAGTGGCATTTTTAATTCTGTATGCAAGGGGCCTTACCTGAGATCTCACCTTGGAAGGATGGTAACTTCAAGGTAAGTTTGTGTATTTACTCTTTTTCTCTTCAGCTTTTTTTTTTTTTTTTAATTTAGAGCTTACATTGCTGTTATCCATGAAAATATTCCTCTTTGGTAGTTTAAAACAGTGTTTCCAAAACAGAATGTCGGAATTTTTTTGATTGTGCGGGTGGGCCGCCAGCACCATAACAACCAATGATGCTCTATGGCCAGGATGCATGGCATAATTTTGTTGCTATGGTAATGGTGGCTGGCTTGCCCACACCATGGCAATGCATAATAATCCAAGGCAAGCGGAATGCAGGAGTACCCCCCAGCGGTCAAGAGAAGACAGGAATCTGCCTCCTCCAGACCTACTCCACCTCCCGCCCTCTGCCGCACTGTTGGAGCCAGCCAAAAGGTGGAGCTCTGATGTGAAGAGGATACTGTGTAATTGGGGGGCTGTGTAATGGGGGCTGTGTGACTGGGGGCTCTGTGATGGTGGACTGTGTGATTTGGGGGGGGCTCTGTGATGGGGAGTCTGTGTGCCTAGGAGGTTCTGTGATGGGGGAGCCCATAGAACCTGAGGGCTGTGTAATTGAGGGGCTCTGTGATGGGAGGATCTGTGTAATGGGGGTATGGTGTAACTGGGGTCTGTGATGGGGCAACTGTGTGATTATTAGGATCTGTGAAGAGAGAGCCTCTGACATAATGGGGGCCTATGATGTGATGGGGGGCCTCTGAGATATAGGGAGGAACCCCCCGATGGGTATTAATTTAATCTAGACAGTTGTATGCGTTGTCCCAAGCTCAGGTTATCCATTTCTAGGTAACATTTACATTTTAGACTGGGGTGCCTCAAGATTTTGCATACTATAAAAATGGCAACTGAAAAAAGGTTGAGAAATGCTGGTTTAAAAATGTACTACTCTATGTAGCTTGTTGCCCGACTGAATTTGCAGTTTAAGGGTCAGAGCCAACGGGCTTTGTTTGCTTCAAACCGGCTTTATATTCTTCTACAAGTCTATTGGAGAGGTCAACTTCACCAGTCAATGAATTCTAAATGATCTAGGAAGCATTTCAAACTGATGATATTGACACAAGACTAAAGTCCATTGACACAGTCCTTAAACCAGCTAAATCCATTTCTTACAAAAGAAATGCTGTGAAGAATTACTGTATATAGTTCATTTCCTTTAGAAAGCAACAACAACTCTCCCTGCCAGAAAAAAGGCCTTTCCCTGAAATGGACTCTTGCTCTGTGAAATCATTGTTATCTCTTCAGAAGTCCGAAACCTGCTGAATCAGAGCCATTATGAGGAGGCATGAGCTTTACAGAGACATCAGTCTGCCCCAGCAAGGGGCTTGTCAGACTTCTGCTGAGAGACTACTGCTTCCACACATATAGCACGATGTTGAACATCAAATGTTCAAATGGACTTTAAATTTAGCAAAGTAGATTGTCCTGATGCCATGATCTCAGCGCTGTATGATTCTGGTGTGGGAACTGCATGTTTTAAGCAGGGGCGGACTGACCATTTGGAAACTCAGGCACTGCCCGAGAGCCCGGGGTCAGTAGGTGGTCCCATGAGATGCCCCTGGTACCTTTTTCATAGGCTTTTTTGAGTTTGGGCAAGGACACAGGGGCCCCATGATCCCCTATTGCCTGGGGGCCCCATGAGTTGTCAGTCTGCCCCTGGTTATAAGTATAGTGTTACTTTTGCAATGTTTCCCTTAAAGTGACTATTCATTTTTGTTATTGTAATAAATATAGAGCTTTTTAAATGCGCCACTTGAGGAAACTCTGTATTTGACTCCATCTCATTTAACCTCCCTGCTTAACAATTGTTGAGGTAGGATATATTCCATGCACGTTGTGTATTGATTTCAATGATTCAGCTGACTCATAGACTGACATTGTGAACAGAAATAGTAAAGCACAAAGAAACAGTGTACCTAAAAGTAGAGCCCAATAATGTAATAAGCAAGCATAGCTGTACATAGGAACATTTTATTTTATTGAAAAGATTTTACATTAAAGTGATTGTAAGCCCTTTTTTTAATAACCAACATGTTATACTTACCTGTTCTGTGCAATGGGTTTGTACAGAGCAGCCCCAATCCTCCACTTCAGGGGTCCCATGCTGGTGCTTCTGGTACCTCCTCCCTACCGTGTGCCCACTATAGCAAATTGCTTGCTGTGGGGATACTCGTGCAAGCTCACTCCTGAGCCCCTCGCTGTGTGTCCAATAACACACAGAGTATGGCTCGGACCAACCCCACCCCCTCCAGGCTGTGAACCTATGAGAAGAGAGAATGCAGAGAGAGACACTGCTCTCAGGCACAGCGCTGGATTGAGACTGGATTTAGGTAAGTATAGAGGGGGGCTGGGGGGAGGAGCTGCACTCAGAAGGTCTTTTATCTTAAAGTGTTAATAAACCCACAACAGTAAAATCAGTCTTTATATGCAGTAAAGCATGCTTGTTATACTCACTGTATATCACTTCCAAATTTCTTCTCCCTCTCCCACTGTGACATCTCCCAGTTTCTTCTTTGGCTAACCTTCCTGCACTAAAGCCGGCCATAGACGGAGTGTTTTTCTTTCCTGCAACCTGTGTTGAAGGGGGAATTCCTCCTGTGGAGCCATTGTGTTCTCCCAGCGGGAGAACACAATGGCTAGCCATAATTGCATGTACAATCCTGCAGGCTGGTTGTACCCAAGTTAATCAATTGATCAAATTGGATACATTCAATACATGGTTCGAATCTTGGCTGGTCACTGCTGAACTGGCCAAGATTTGAACAGTCACTGGCCAGCTTTACATATCTCCCCTTTTGAAACCTTTAATTGAACATTACAATGCAATCCATTCACTGGAGACCACCAACACTAATGAGAATGCAGCCTATCTATTCAGTAGAGACCAATGACACCACTGAAAATAGAGCCTAACTATTCAGTAGAGACCAATAACACAACTGGGAATACAACCTATCCATGGACTTCGAGACCAGCAGCAACACAAAAAATGAAGTTTGTCCATTCATTATAGACAAGTGACACCAATGAGAATAACGTCCATGCAATAAGAATATAATTATCCATTAACTGGAGACCATAAACACCAATGAGAGTGAAGTCTGTAAATTCACCAGATACCAGCTATATTATCAACAAGTTAACTTGCTCGGTCACTACAGACTACCATCCAGCTTATCTATTCTGTATATTATTTTTGTTGTATTATGTTCAGTTTATTATTTGGAATTTTTTAAATTGTTGATTGAATAGTAAAACTGTGTACTATAATGTACACATAATTTTAACATCAACCCAAGGAAATAAAATGAGTATCCTCCCTGCCGTAAAATATGGGCCAACAAACAGCTAACACTTTAGTACCAGCATCTTACTTAAGGGTCCCTATAGTCTAGGACAGCAACCGAATATACTGACACAGTCCAACTGCCCTCAGCAACCACTGTTCACCAGCAGTAAACATATATGCTTTGCTCTTACACATTTATGTACATTTGTTTTGATTAGTCACTTGCTTATGGGTATTACTGCATTTTTTACTTTCAAATGTGGACGTTGTATATTTAATTACCTCCTGCTATAAATTTTCATTTGCAGTCTGCTGTTTATGTCTCAAGGGAGAAAGCCACTCCAGACAACTGATGAGATAAAATCTAAGCCACAAATTGGAGCCTTATAAGCAGAACTTGGGCTCTGGTACCAGTTGATCTAGGCAGTATTCCAGACATGCTGAAGTGATGAAGCCAGAAACAACTCAGTGATTAACATCGTCCATTGTGGTGTTGTACTTATCTTGATGGACATTAAATTAGTGTATTCATCACAGGGCATGCCCTTGGAGCTAGGACTATGAACACTACTGGTGGGAATAAAGGTACATTTAATAAGATTTTGAAGGCATACTCTTGGAGAATCACTAAAGTAACAAATCCTTTTATGGTAAACAAAGGCTTATCCTTCTGTCATTATCGGTTTCTATGCAGACATAAGACTTACATGAGGTGAAGCATGGTTACTTTTGTTCTTCAGTTTCTGGAGAGGAACGGTTAACATGGATATATATCTAGAGCGGGCCATAGATCATCGAATCTTGGCTGGTTCAGCAGGGACTGGCTGAGCTTCGATCCATGTATGGGTAGACAGGTTGTACCCAAGTCAATCCATTGATTGATTTGGGTACAGCCAGCCTGTCCAATTTTGTACATGTGATTATAGCTGGCAGCTATATCCACTAGCAGTAATCATTGTGTTCTGCTGGATGGGAAGGCTCCCCATCGTCAGAACACAGTAGCGCTGTGGGAAGGATTCCCCCACCAACACTCGCTGTGTTGATGGGGAAATCGAGCAATAGTTTTTTCCTTCCATGGTGGAAGGAAAAAAAATTGCATAATCTATGGCCTGCTTTAGGCTACGTTCACACTAGTCCATAAGCTGTGGGCTGGTTGCAGGTGTGGGAATTGATGCAATTTTCATGGGTGCAGGAACTGCACCGAAACCGCATGGTCAAAAAAATGCTGGGCCTGAGGCTTGGTTCACACCTATGTAGTTTGCTTTTGATCCATTTCTGCAGTGCTTTTAGCGGTGCATTTTGCAATTTTTTCAATTTTTTTATGCATTTTGCATTTTTTTGGCCAATTTGTTGCTGGGCAGAGTAAAAAATGCAAAACATGACAAAAGTGCACTACATGCTTTTCTGCAGTGTCTCCATTGAAGTCTAATGAACCAAAAAGCACCATTTTGCATTTTTTAAAAAAGTCCATGACCCTTTCACAAAACGCGACAACTGAAAAAAGCATCGATGTGAACATGTTCTGTAGGGAACCATGTTAAATGGCCTGTAGTGGCACCAAACAATTGCATAGGTGTGAACCAGGCCTTAGACTCCAGCGAACAATCACTTTTTTTCTTCCTTCTTTACATTGTTTCCTTTCTCGTGCCCCCTTGCATTTCTTCATTTTTTTCCTTCTTTCCCCCTCCCTTATACGCCTTTCTTCCCCTCATTGCTTTCATCCTTCATTTTTTTCAGCCATACTTCCTTTCTTCTTTCCCTTTTTTCTTTCATTCCTTTCTTCTTTCCTTCCTTTCTTCTGTAGCGCTACCCTCGTGAGAGCCGCTTGTATGATTGCCCACATTTCCCCTTACTCTGCCCTGCAGCCAGGCACATTTCTTCAGCCAAATACACACACACACTTCTGCTTACAATCAGGCTTACCTGTAGGCAGGGGCGGACTGACCATTTGGGCATTCGGGCACTACCCGAGGGCCCGGGGTCAGTAAAGGGCCCTATGAGATCCCCCTGGTACCTTTCATAGGCTTTTCTGGGTGTGCTTTGAGTGTAGGCAAGGACACAGGGGCCCCATGATCAACTATTGCCCGGGGGCCCCATGAGTTGTCAGTCCGCCCCTGCCTGTAGGTACAATGAGTATATCCTAAACATGAACCCTTTAGGAGATATTCACATAAGCAGTGTCAGAGAATGTTACCTGCACATATGCAGTGACACTCTGCATTCAGAATACACACTGTATTCACACTTAGCCTGCTCTCCTCTAATGATAAGACTTTTCCTGAACCCCCCCCCCCCCCATCTCCTCCGCACAGTCATTAGCTTGGAAGATCAGTGTGCTGCTCCTTCTCCTCCCTGAGCTCCTTATGCTGATGAGAACAGAGGGAATGTGATCACTTATAAAAAAAGGGGGGAAAAGGTATTTATAATTTTGTTTCTATGAATGAACATGTTTTACCTTTCATTTCTATTTTAAACAGAATGAGTTGTTTTTACTTTAACTTTCAACATCTCAGGTAATATAGTAATCGTGTTACTATAAAAAAAAAGCAGAGTGTAAGCTGGTACAGTATGCTTTGAAACACTAGAGGGCAGTAGGCTAACACAATTCAACAGGTTTGAGGCCATATGTACAAAACAGAGGCATATAATGGTTTTTGACTTGAGCAGATACATAAAACACCAAAATTAAATGTAAAATTTAACTTGCAGGTTGATGCTGTATGCAACACTTTCCTTTGCTCCATTTTTTTTATAAATGAAACCTTCTATCTATATGTGTGACTGAAGATTGGATCTTTGACACGAACTGTACTAATGTGCCATATTCCCAACAGGAGGCTAGATTACTACGCTTTAAAGCATAATGAGCTTTACATGTTCCATCTAGAAGATATATTACTCATAGTAATCAAAGAGAATGCAGACAACAATTTTTTACTGCAGAACAAAGAATCATGTATTTTACTGATCTCATCATTTTCCTTCAGTCCGCTTACAACACTGACATTATTTTATAAAGCAAACAAGCTGCTTCATTGAAAGCCATACAGGAGATCGCTGCTTGTCACCACAACCACCGCCGCCCCTCCCACACACCCCTAGTCCTGGCGCTGCTCGCCGCCTCCACCACTGCACAGAGCGGTTTTCTTTCTGCCCCCCTTCCCTCCCACCCACCTCCACTGTGTTCCCGGACTTCCCACCGCTGTGTTCTCCTCACTGCCCAGCCCACATTTCAAGGGCTGCAGCCAAGGATGGATGACAACTCTCCTCTGGGGGGTAGGGGTAGGTTCAGACCCCCTGATTCCCCTTATCTACGCCCCTGACTTTTATCACGGGTTCCCTAAAAAAAGAACATTTCAAGGGTTCCTCTGTATTAAAAAGGTTTAGATATGCAGCCTAAATGAATGGCAAAGGCAGAATACATTTTCATAAACCAACACATTGTACATTTTTACTGTATTTCCTGGAGAACAATCCCCAGTAGCAGACAGAAGCAATGTCCTGGGGTTTAAGAGAAACCCAATGAACCTAGATAAAATAAACAAAGCTCAGGCAGGCTACAGCCCAGCTGCAAATAATAAATTTAGACTAGGGACAATCTAGCTTAAAGCTGTATTAAACTCAAAACCAAAAATGTAATATATTTCAGCTTAAAGTGAAAAAGTATTCATGTACCTTGAAATTTTCCACATTTTGTCATCTTACAACCAAAAACGTAAATGTATTTAATTGGGATTTTATGTGATAGACCAACACAAAGTGGCACATAATTGTGAAGTGGAAGGAAAATGATAAATGGTTTTCAAAATGTTTTTAAAATAAATATCTGAAAAGTGTGGCGTGCATTTGTATTCAGCCCCCTTTACTCTGATACCCCTAACTAAAGTCTACCTGTGTGTAATTTAATCTCACTATAAATATGGCTGTTCTGTGAAGCCCTCAGAGGATTGTTAGAGAACATTAGTGAACGAACAGAATCATGGAGGTCAAGGTACGCACCCGAAAGGTCAGGGATAAAGTTGTGGAGAAGTTTAAAGCAGGGTTGGGTTATAAAAAATATCCTAAGCTTTGAACATCTTACAGAGCACTATTCAATCCATCATCCGAAAATGGAAAGAGTATAGCACAACTGCAAACCTACCAAGACATGGTCATCCACCTAAACTGACAGGCCAGGCAAGGACAGCATTAATCAGAGAAGCAGCCAGGAGGCCCATGGTAACTCTGGAGGAGCTGCAGAGATCCACAGCTCAGGTGGGAGAATCTGTCTACAGGACAACTATTAGTCGTGAACAGGGGCAGGCTGACCATTTGGAAACTCGGGCACTGCCTGAGGGCCCGGGGTCAGTAGGGGCCCCATGAGATGTCAGTCCGCCCCTGACTCGTGCACCCCACAAATCTGGCCTTTATAGTAGAGTGGCAAGAAGAAAGCAACTGTTGAAAGAAAGCCATACGAAGTCCCATTTTCCATTTGTGAGAATCCACGTGGGGGACACAGAAAACAGCAAGAGAAAAATAAAAGATTAAAACAGCTCAAATGCCTGTAGGAACAGGTTTTCTGAGCTCCAGTGTGCATGAGGCCAAGCTTGTGTACAAAAAAGTTCTATGTGAACATTTTTTTCTGCCAAGGGAACTGGAGCTTTTTAAGTCCAGTGTGCATGGTCCCCTAGAATGCCTACAGCCTGCATGAAGGAGCAGCAGAAACATCTTTAGACAGAAGCATTGTCGGTCTGGAGGTAAGTTAGTGTTAGACCCCTTTCACACTGATGGTTCGATTGGGTCTATCTGTCAGTTTGTCAGGCAGACGCGATCAGACCATCCATATCTCTCTACGGAGCAGTGGGTGTCAGCGGACATGTGTCCGCTGACACCCGCCGGCATCCGATCTGATCCTGTAAGCTAAAAATAGACGGATGGGATCCATTCACTCTGGTGGATCGGATGACTGTCGGATGGAAACAGACTTGCAGTCTGTTTCCATCCAAGCACCCCCCTATAAAACAGCGGGCTGTGTCTGTGTCCACTCTGCATCTGTGTAGCGGATGCAGACTTGTCATATGCTTGCTCAGCGGGGATCAGCAGAGAGATCCCCGCTACGTAAGTGTATCCGCTGATGGGTCTCCCCCATCTGAAAGGGGCCTTAGATGTATTAGCAGATTTGGATACACTAGCAAATTGAAGCCAAACTCAAATAACACTTTTTAATCAGTCACAGCAACAGGTTTGCTCTTTTTGGGATAAATATTTTACATAAATAAAAGCTGATCATTGTAAGCACCACGGTCAGTGGTAAATGGTTTGTCTTAGGCCTCTAATTGCTACATCTGCAGGACAGGTTGTCCTGATGAAAAACAACAGATTTACTGGCTGGATCACCAGGTGAAAATAAAAGAAAGCCTAAAAAGAAAACGAATGCAGCCACCACATTAAATGTTTGCTTTTGGGTTTAATACTGCTTTAAGACAGAGTACCTACACACAAACCAAACTTTAGTAAACTTTAAAAGAGAGAAAGTAGACTCTATTTTCGTTGCACACATATTTTAGTTATCATTGTAGTAGTTTTTAAGTGTTTGAGTTTCAAATATTTACTTACTTGCTCTTTCATATTATTTGTTTCTTGATTAGCAGCTAAAGAATGCAAATGTTCAATTTACACTCACATTGCCTTCTTTCTGAAGAACTGTTGAGATATTTTCCATCAGGCACATGGGAAGGACATTGTTTTCAATGAATTGGCCAACTCATAGACTTACATTGTTTGGGGGAGCAGGAAAGCAGTACCACCGTGTAGCACTGCAAAGTAGGCAACAGAACCTGAGTAGGAAATAAGTGAGTATGGATGTCACATGTACATTCATACAGTCATACATATTTACAAATGTTACAAAGAAACAAGGTTTTAAAAAAGTTACTGCACTGAAATCTTTATTACACCTATCTGATCCGTTTTCAAAGTCTTTCTAATGAATAAAACTTATGTGCGTCCCCGTTGGTAAGCACGAGAAATTGAGTTGGAGTTGTACAGGAAAAAGAGAGACAGTAGCGAGTGACATGCTAACCATTTTTCAGCATAGAAGAAGTTACAATATACAGAATTTTTTAATTTATGAACTACTAAGAAGATCCAAAATGAAACGTGACATACATTCAAGAGTATAACAGAGGCTAAGATGGCAGTTTCCTTGGGTGTAAAGGACAGGAGAGTTTAGTTCCACTTAAAGAATTGTACATTAAATTGGTTTACAGTTAAGTTTTCCTGTGTCAAGTATTAAAGTTTTCATTTCCATCAGGCAACGTCAAAAGTGAAACTGAGCAGAAATTATAAGTGGCTTAAAGGTTGACATGATATGTAAGATAGGAAAATAATGCAGATGGTGACAGGAGCCCAATCAAATTGTATTGTTCTGTTAGAAACAGAAATAAGAGCTCAGAGTGAGTTGCATGGGAAGGGCCAATAGTATACAGAGTATAGGGATTACTATCGGACAGCAGAAAATTAAGTGCAGACTAGGGGCGGACTGACCATTTGGAAACTCGGGCACTGCCTGAGGGCCCGAGGTCAGTAGAGGGCCCCATGAGATGCCCTTGGTACCTTTTTCATAGGCTTTTTTGAGTTTGGGCAAGGACACAGGGGCCCCATGATTCCCTATTGCCCAGGGCCTCATGAGTTGTCAGTCTGCCCCTGGTGCAGACACTTGTCTTATGAAGCTGAGGATGGAGTAAATAATGAAGAAAAGTGATAGTGAAGGTATTGGACAGCGCTGTGAGGGTTACAGATCAGTGCAGGAGAGAAAAATAGTAATGAGAATAAACTTTTATTAATTTGGAAACACATATAAGTAAAGACAGAGGGGGAGGGTAGAGGTATGTTAAAAATAATGGACAAGGTTGACACCTTTTCGTGCATGGAAAACCCTACAGGGTGGGAGGGGCCTATTTAAAGCAGTCACTAGTCAATAGGTGTTTAATGTTGTGCTACACTATTTGATTATTATTATTTCTCTGTGACCATCACTTGTTTATTATTGCTCTGTGTCTTTGACCAATTGCCCTCCAAAGGAATGACCAGGCCTCTTTTTGCTACTCGGCGCTGCAATAATTCAACTGATAATTGCGCGGTCATGCAATACTGTACCCAAATGAAATTTACGTCCATTTTTCACACAAAGAGAGCTTTCTTTCGGTGGTATTTGATCACCTGTGCGTTTTTTATTTTTTGCACTAAACAAAAAAAGACCAAAAATTTTGAAGATAAATGATATTTTTTACTTTCGGCTATAAAAGATATATAGTAAACTCAAAGTTAGTTATAAATTTAGACCAAAATGTATTCTGCTGCATGTTTTTGGTAAAAAAAATCCAAATAACTGTATATTGATTGCTTTGTGTGAAAGTTATAGCGTCTACAAACTATGGTATAGATACTGCAATTTACGGCATTTTTTTGCTATACAGCGCTGCACTAGTTTAACTGACAATTGCACAGTCATGCAATATGATACATAAATGAAATTTATGTCTTTTTTCACACAAATGGAGACTTCTTTTGGTGATATTTGATATTTTTATTTTTGGCGCTATAAACAAAAAAAGTTTTGTAAAAAAAAAAAAATTTTTATAAAAAAGCTATATTTTCTCATTTCTGCCATAAAAAATATCCCAAAAAAATAAAATTTCGTAATACATTTAGGCCAAAATGTTTTCTGCTTCATGTTTTTGGTGAATCTCAATAAGTGTATATTGATTGCTTTGTGTGAAAGTTATAGCATCTACAAACTATGGTATAGATAATGGAATTTACACAACTTTTACTTTCTGACTGCCCATCACATTTCTTGAGGTGCTAAAATACCAGGACAGTACAAACACCCCCAAATGACCCCTTTTCAGAAAGTAGACAACCTAAGCTATCTGCTGAGAGGCATATTGAGTCCATGAAAGATTTATTTTTTTTCCCATTTTCTGGAAAATGACAAAAACATTTTTTTTTTGTACACAAAGTTGTTGTTTAAATTATATATTTCTCACACAAGCCATGGGTATATGTGGAATTACACCCCAAAATACATTCTGCTACTTCTACAGAATATGGAGACACCACATGTGTGAGACTTTGTGGGAGCCTAGCCACATACAGGAGCCTGAAATCCAATGAATACTTTGAAAGCCTGAAGGTGCATAACTTCCTAATTTCACTTCCTCACTAGCTATCACAGTTTTGAAGGCCCTGAAATGCCAGGATAGTGCCAAACACCCCCCCCCCCCCCAAATGAGCCCTTTTTGGAAAATAGACACTCCAGGGAATTTAAAAAGAGGCATGGAGAGTATTTTTCAGATCTTATTTTTTCTCACAAGGTTTTGAAATATAAAAAAAGAAAAGGAAAAAATTTTTTTTTTCTTCATTTTCCAAAAACTTGTGGCAACAAAGGAGATCTGCAAAATACTCACCATGCTTGTTATCAAATTCCTTGGGGTGTCTACTTTCCAAAAAGGGGTCAATTGGGGAGTTTGGTGCTATCCTGGCTTTTCAATGCCTCCAAAACTGTGATAGGTAGTCAGGAAGTGTAATGAGGAAATAAAGCCCTTTAAAAGCCTAAAGGTGCTTATTGGATTTTGGGGTCCTGTACTTGGCTAGACTGCCAAAAGGTCTCTCACATGTGGTACCCGCATACTCGGGAGAAGTAGCAGAATGTATTTTTGGGGAGTAATTCCACATATAACCATGGCATGTGTGAGCAATAAATCCTCTAAGTGACAATTTTGTGTAAAAAAAAATGTTTTTCTTTGTTGTTATTTTCCAAAAACTTGCGGTAAAAAAATAAATTATTTTATTGATTCAACATGCCTCTCAGCAAATAGTTTGGGGTGTCTACTTTCCAAAAAGAGGTCATTTTGGGGGGCGGGGGCATTTTATCTCCAGCATTAGAAGTTTATGCCACACATCACTCACTCTTCTAACCACCTGAAGATCAAGCCTTTTCTGCTGACACTTTTTGTTCACATGAAAAAAATCTGTATTTTTTGCTAGGAAATTAATTTAAACCCCCCCCTCCCCCCCCCCCGCAAATGTAAAAAATAAAAAAAAATTCATATTGTCATATATTCTTTTTTGAAAAATCTGGGGATATCTCTTATGCCCTTACATTATCCCAATTTACAAATGGAGCTGATTATATCCTGCGAAACTGAAGTGATGAAATACTCGTAGCTTCCGGTTTCTTAGACTATAGAGATGATTGGTACCATTTCGGTCTCCAATCAGCTCTATGGTAAGCTGGCAGAAACACCAGCTGCATTCTCAGATTCCTCTGATGGTACGGGACTGCCCGAGAAGGCCGTGGAAGGCAGCGGGGGAGGGGGGGCATCATCTCCCGCTGCTTGTAAAAGCAATCCTGCAGCTAAGTAGCCACTAGGATTGCTTTTACATGAAAGCCAATCACCAGCCAAAAAAAACTATACCAGGATGATGCTTGCAGTTGTAGGCATCATCCTGGTATAACCATTCAAAGTCTAGTGATGTACTAGTTTGTTGCTGGTCTTTGTTGGGTATATATGCTATGTTCTTTTTTTTTTTTGTATGCAGCCTGTAGGCTGAATGAAAAAAAGGGAAGAAATCTCTGCCAGAAAAAGTGTATGGTATACCCACCATTAGAAAATACCACCCTGCATCCACCCACTTTTACTGGTGGGCACACATTAGGTCACATGGTGCTACATGTGGCAATTTCAAGATTGTACAAATGTCTAAATAGTGGCAAGCTTGAATAAAAATTGCCCACATATAAGTGGTACCCTATATGGAAAAAGGATAACACCAAGTCCCAAACTATGTTGCCACTGCTCCCCATGTAGTCTGGGCATCCAGGGGGCTCCACATGACTATCTTTTCCCTCATAAATCTGAAACTTATATGTATAGCCTGTTGCCCTCTCACAGGTGTTCTACATCTTGAACCCATATCTGGCACACTTGCTGGGGAGAAATTGTTTGAATGCAAGGCGGCCAGAAAAATTAATGAGGGACTCATCAACGCAGATGTTTTGCTGGGGAGTATAGACATCTGCAAATTTTTGGTTAAGGTGATTTACGAGGGGCCGAATACAACCGCTATTCATTTTTTTTAGTAATGCCCATGTTGAGGATTAGGCCCAAAGAAAATTTAAATTCGGAAACCCTATTGGGTTTCCATGTGAATGGTCTGGCAAGGTTTGAATTTGGGTTGACGGCGATAAATTGTTGTGCATGTAAATTGCTTTGATCCTCAATCAATGCATACAGATATTCTCTGAAAAACAGCTCCAAAAAAACAAGGGAAGTACTGTATTTGCCGGCGTATAAGACGACCCCCTACTTTTCCTGCTAAAATGTAGTGTTTGGGCTATACTCGCCGTATAAGACTACCCCTCTTCCAATGCAAAACAGTGGGAGGAATAGTGCCCCATCATCGGTGTCAGTGGGAAGAATAGTGCCCCATCATCGGTGTCAGTGGGAGGAATAGTGCCCCATCATCGGTGTCAATAGGAGGAATAGTGCCCCATCATCGGTGTCAGTGGGAGGAATAGTGCCCCATCATTGGTATTAGTGGCAGGAATAGTGCCCCATCATTGGCATTAGTGGCAGGAATAGTGCCCCATCATTAGTATCAGTGGGGGGAATAGGTGCCCCATCATTGGTATCAGTGGCAGGAATAGTGTCCCATCATTAGTATCAGTGGGGGGAATAGGTGCCCCATCATTGGTATCAGTGGCAGGAATAGTGCCCCATCATTGGTATCAGTGGGAGGAATAGTGCCCCATCATTGGTATCAGTGGCAGGAATAGTGCCCCATCATTAGTATCAGTGGGGGGAATAGTGCCCCATCATTGGTATCAGTGGGGGGAATAGTGCCCCATCATTGGTATCAGTGGGGGGAATAGTGCCCCATCATTAGTATCAGTGGGGGGAATAGTGCCCCATCATTAGTATCAGTGGCAGGAATAGTGCCCCATCATTGGTATCAGTGGGAGGAATAGTGCCCCATCATTAGTATCAGTGGCAGGAATAGTGCCCCATCATTAGTATCAGTGGGGGGAATAGTGCCCCATCATTGGTATCAGTGGGGGGAATAGTGCCCCATCATTGGTATCAGTGGCGGGAATAGTGCCCCATCATTAGTATCAGTGGGGGGAATAGTGCCCCATCATTAGTATTAGTGGCAGGAATAGTACCCCATCATTGGTGTCAGTGGCAGGAATGGTGCCTCATCATTGGTGTCAGTGGGAGGAATGGTGTCCCATCATTGGTGTCAGTGGGGGGTGGAATAGTGCCCCATCATTGGTGTCAGTGGGGGGTGGAATAGTGCCCCATCATTGGTGTCAGTGGGGGGTGGAATTGTGCCCCATCGTTGGTGTCAGTGGGGGGGAGGAATAGTGCCCCATCGTTGGTGTCAGTGGGGGGGAGGAATAGTGCCCCATCGTTGGTGTCAGTGGGAGGAATAGTGCCCCATCATTGGTGTCAGTGGGAGAAATAGTGCTCCATCATTGGTATCAGTGACATCAATGATGGGGCACTATTCCTCCCACTGACACCAATTACACTTGCTGACCCTGTTCTCATATGGTGCTGCTGCAGCCAGCATATGTGGTTGCAGTAGCACCTCTACACTGGACACTTACCTGCTGCTCCTGCACTCGATTTTCGCGGGGCCGCTCGGCTCCGCCCCCTCGCCGGTGATTGGCCGCCTGTGTGCCTTTCCTGAGCTACAGTTCTGGCGGCCAATCACCGGTGAGGAGGCGGAGCCGAGCAGCCGCCCGAACATCCAGTGGCCGAACTGAAGGAGCAGCCGCGCTTCCTGGACCGGATCGTCGTGGGATCGGAGCCAGGTAAGAAACAGCCCCTGCCCACCCCTGTACTTAGGGGGGGGGGGGGCGGCGGCACTGCGCCGCCCCCCTAAAAAGTGTCAGTATGCCGTATACCGGCGTATAAGATGACCCCCGACTTCAGAGAAGATTTTCAAGGGGTAAAAAGTCGTCTTATACGCCGGCAAATACGGTAGTTAAATTTGCTGTTTCCACCTGAATTCCGGGTTGGGCAGTGAATGGGGGAAGTATGGGTGCTGCAGAATTTGTGGGCTGCCAATTTGCAAGCACATCCGTAAGGGGCTCTATGGGTCTGCATGTGAATTCTTGGTGGTTGCAGGACAATACTTGTGCTCACCACCGCACCAGCTTGTACTGCACTTATGGGACTTGCCACGTCATCAAGTGATACTTGGTGAAATAACCAAGGATGTGAAAGACTAGGATGTACTATGCTGCTAGTGCTTGCCAGTTCACCAAAAAGTATATCGGCACTAGTACTGGCACTCTGCTGCATATGAGAGTCATCAAAATTTACCAGCAAGTACTAACAGAGATCAGGCCTGATTCTGTGAACACTGCGGTTTTGTGTGTAATATATCAAGTGACAGTAACCTACTGACACTGCACTTGCCTGGGGGAGAAGGGGGGGGAGGTAAGCATAGGGGCTAAACCCAGGTGCTGGCAGGTGCCAGGGCTGATCCTGCTAATGCTGCATTTTTGGGGACACTATACTGAATGCTGGTATAGTGCTGATCTGATCAAAGATATTGATCTGTTCAGACACTATACTAGCAATGGAGGTTTATTGTGTATAAGCGTGTTCCTGGAAATCAAGGGGTTAAATTTGATTACTGGTGTACTGACAGGCAATCTGATGCTATCTGGGAGGGGGGTGAAAACCATGGGAGCCCAAATCACGTATATACATATGATTTTGCGCACCCATGCCACCCTGTAGCAGTATTTCTGCTATAGGGCGGTAAGGAAGCGGTTACAGAAGCAGTTTGTGTTATGGCACTGCGTTACTTTAACTGACAATTGCGCGGTCATGCAACGCTGCACCAAAATGAAATTTACATCCTTTTTTCCTCACAAATTGAGCTTTCTTTTGGTGGTATTTGATCGTCTGTGCATTTTTTATTTTTTGCAGTATAAAAAAGAGGTTGGATCATTTTGAGAAAAAACTATATTTTGGACTTTTTGCTATACATGTCCAGTAAAAAAAATTTAAAATCAAATTTCGTCATAAATTTAGGCCAAAATGTATTCTGTGACATGTCTTTGCTAAAAAAAAAATTCCAGTACATGTAAATTAATTGGTTTACGTGAAAGTTATAGCGTTTACAAATGGAGGTATAGATAATGGATTTTTTTTTATACTAATAATCGGTAATCAGCAACTTATGGCGGCAATCAGCGACTTATAGCGGGACTGCGGCAGACATTCTGACACTGGGGGTGCAAGGATTCAACCTATGTCTGTAGCCCCCTTGTCCTCGTTATTTTCCCCACCAGGCCTGGGAGAAATAAAGCTCAGACACCGAAGTCCTACGGACACAGCGATCACGGAGATCGCCGGGTGTGCACCCCCGGGGGCACGCAGGAGGGCGTGTTCTGGGAGGATGTCATATGATGCCCTCCCAGAATATGCAGCTAAATCTCTGAAAGCTTAATGCATGACAAGAACAGTTATACAGAACTCAGCAGGTGTTGCTTAATCTCAGGATGACCAATGAAACATTCCATTCTTATCAGTATAGTTACATGAAGAACAGAAACTGCAAATAGTTGAGGGATACCATATAAGGTAGTTCCTTTTAGAGAAATGAAACTAGTCTAAGGAAATGAGAGAGAAGTTACAAAAACAAAACTAACTGTTCACACATCTAGAAATGGAGGCATTATACAAAATGGATGCCAGTTAATAAGACATATTTCCTTACAGGGGGGGAACTGACTTGGGGTCACTGACATCCCTAGTGACACCAATACAGTGATCAGTGCTAAAAAAAAAAGCACTGACACTGTATTAATGGCACTGGGGAGGAAGGGGTTAACGATGAGAGACAATCAAGGGGTTAACTGTGTGAGGGGAGTGTTTTACTAGGGATATGGGGGCGTGCTTCACTGTAAGCACACTGATCAGGACGGCTCTGTTCACCGAGAGTGTCCTATTCACAAGAAGCCACACCCCCTTGGCTTTAGGAAAAGGCCTCTTGAAGAGCGTAAGGAGCTTTTAAAGACATTCGGGGTATGTTTCAAGTGTTGTGCTTTTACCAAACATTTTGCTAAGGACTGTAATATGTCCATCAAGTGCATAGAGTGTGTCTCAGAAGAACATGTGCAATCCCTCCATCCACTTGAGTCCAGCTCTACACAACCTGTTAACTCTCCTCCCAGGTTAAGCCAAGGCGGGGAGAGTATAGATCAAGTGCCTGATTCCACCATAATTTCTTCATCCTGTACTGAAGTTTGTGGGGAAGACTGCTGTGATAAGTCATGTGCTAAGATATGCCTGGTGAACATATACCATGAAGATCAACCAGAAAAGACTCTAAAGGTGTATGCAATCTTAGATGATCAGAGCAATAGATCACTTGCTAGATCTGAACTGTTCAATCTATTTAAAATAAAGGGTGAAGTACCTTGGGTACTTGTAGTGGAACTACAAAGGTTTTTGGAAGAAGGGCTTGTGGACTCATGGTATCTCCTCTCAAAGGTAACCTGCAATTACTCCTACCTACACTTGTTGAGTGCAATCAGATACCTGCTAACAGGAAAGAGATCCCTACACCAGCTGCTGCCTTCCATCACCCTCACCTGAAGGTAATAGCAAGTGAGATACCAACGCTTGACAAAGATGCTCAGATCCTTCGTCTGTTAGGAAGAGACATTCTAAGGGTTCACAAGGTACACAGACAAGTCAGTGGAGCCCCAGATGCCCCATTTGCCCAGCACACAGATCTAGGTTGGGTCATCATAGGCAATGTCTGTATAGGCAAAATGAAGAGATCTACCAACATTTCATCATTAAAGACAAATATTCTGCCAAATGGGCGAAACACTTGCTTTGAGCCATGCCCACATCACTACTGGGTGAAAGAGAAGATAGCTAGCTGCAAATGGCAACATAGTGTCTCAGGTAACACAAGCCCTTTCTCTCCCCATGACGACGACCTCGGCTGTACAGTGTTTAATAAAACCAGTGAAGATGATATAATGGCTCCTTCAATGAAGACAAAGAATTTATCAGAGTAATGGACAATGATTTCTTTCAAGACAACTCCAATAACTGGGTAGCACCCCTACCTCTTCGTCTCCCAAGAGAGAGATTGCCCAACAACTTGCAGCAGGCCAGCAGTAGATTCTCCTCATTAAAGTGCAACTTAACCACTTGCCTACTGGGCACTTGAACCCTCTTCGTGCCCAGGCCAATTTTCAGCTTTCATCACTGTTCCACTTTGAATGACTATTGCACGGTCATGCAACACTGTACCCATATGAAATTTTTATAATTTTTTTTCACACAAACAGATCTTTCTTTTGGTGGTATTTAATCACCGCTGGGTATTTTATTTGCTATAAACAAAAAAGAGCAAAAAAAAGTTTTTCTTTGTTTCTATTATAAAATTTAGCAAACAGGTCATTTTTCTCCTTCACTGATGTGCGTTGATGAGACTGCACTGATAGGCAGTACTGATGGGCACTGATAGGCGGGCACTGATGAGATGGCATGGATAGGCAACACTGATAGGCAGCACTGATGATGCTGCACTGTTATGCAACAATGATGGGCACTGATAGGCAACACTGACTGACAGCACTGACTGGTGGCACTGCTGGGCACTGATGGGTGCCACTGCTGGGTAGCACTGATGGGGGGCACTGATGGGTGGCACTACTGGGCACAGGTAGGTGGCACTACTAGGCACTGATGGGCACAGGGGAGTGGCACTGCTGGGCACTGATGAGCACAGATGGGTGGCACTGCTGGGCACTTGTGGGCAGCACTGGTGGGTGGCACTGCTGGGTACTGATCATCTGATGATTGGTGCCGAATCGTCCTCTGACAATTGCCGGTTATCGGCAGTACTTTCCTCACATGGTAAAAGGCCGCTGTGATTGGCCTTTTACCACATCACGTGATCAGCTGTGTCCGTAGGACACAGCGATCACGGAGATCACCGGGTGTGCACCCCCGGGGGCACGCAGGAGGGCGTGTTCTGGGAGGATGTCATATGATGCCCTCCCAGAACTGGACAACCGTGCTGTAGTTGTCATTCGGCTATAACGTGGTTGGCAAGTGGTTAAGCAGGAAACCAGAGATGCAAAGGCACTTTTTGGACTTTATGCAAAATATATTTGATAGAGATCATGCAGAGCCTGCACCCCCCCCTAAAGGAAGGAGAAAAGTGCTGGTACCTTCCATCCTTTGGCCCACGCAAACCAGACCAAATCAGAGTTGTCTTTGATTCCAGCGCTCAGCATGAAGGTATTTCTCTTAACAACATGCTCCTTACTGGACCCAACTTGAACAAGTCTAATAGGAGTCCTGATCCGCTTCAGACAAGAGCCCATAGCAGTAATGGTCGACATTCAACAAATGTTTCACTGCTTCATTGTCAAAGAAGACAACAGAGACTACCTCAAGTTTCTATGGCACAAAGACAATGACATCAACAAAGAAATTATAGACTATCGAATGATGGTACATGTCTTCACTAACAGTCCTTCCCCTGCAGTGGCAAGTTACCTGCTAAGGAGAACGACTCAGGCTGGAGAAAAGGATTATAGATCTGATGTCTGCCAATTTGTTGAAAGAAACTTCTATGTTGATGATGCACTCAAATTCTTTCCATTTGCTAAAGAAGCAATCAATCTTCTCACCAGAACAAAGGAAATGCTGTCTGTAGCAAACCTTAGACTTCACAAAATTATATCTAACAGCCGAGAACTTATGAATGCCTTTCCCTCTGAGGACTATGCCACTAGTCTAAAAAAACCTTGATTTAGGTACAGATGTGCCTCCCATACAACAAAGTTTGGGTTTGCTGTGGAACATCAAACAAGACACATTCACCTTCCAAGTGTCAGCTTGTGACAAACCCTTCACTAAGAGAGGAGTCTTGTCAGTGGTGAACAGCATCTATGATCCACTGGGTTTCATTGCTCCAGTTACTATTCAAGATAAGATCCTGCTAAGACAGTTATCTACTGAGAACATAGACTGGGATACCCCTTTACCTAGTGAGAAACAACACAAGTGGGAAAGTTGGAGGTATTCTTTGAGGTCATTAGAAAAACTTCAGATTTCATGTTGCTATGTTCCAATTTCCATTTTAACTGCTGACCATAGAGAGATTCATATTTTCTCCGATACATCAGTTGAAGCTATTGCTGCAGTAGCCTATTTAAAGACCTCTGGAATTAATGGTGAATCACAGTGTAGTTTTGTTCTAGGCAAGGCAAAACTCACTCTCAAACCTGCACATACCATACCAAGACTTGAACTCTTTGCGGCTGTGCTAGTGGTAGAAATTGCCGAAGTCATACGAAGTGATATGGACACTAGAATTGATTATTTCACCTTTTATACAGACAGTAAGGTAGTACTTGATTATATATACAACCAAACAAAACAGGTTTACATGTATGTCAGCAACAGGTTAGAACGTGTAAAGAGGTTCTCTCTACCAAGTCAATGGCATTACGTTCCAACTGAACTCAACCCAGCTGACTGTGGGACCAGAGCCGTGTCATCAGCAGCTCTTCAGAACAGCTTATGGCTTTCGCCTCCCAGGTTTTTGTGTGAGAACTCCTACTCACTCCTTACTGACAACACCTATGGATTAGTAAGTCCTGAAGATGATAAGGAAATAAGAACTGTGAACATCTCACTCCACCCTTCTGTGAGTACAAAACAGAAACTGCAGTCACACCGTTTTGAGCGTTTTTCTACCTGGTCATCTGCTGTAAGAGCTATTACTCACCTAATTTACATTGCTCATTGCTTTGCAAAGAACTCTACATCAGAGTGTCATGGCTGGCACATTTGTTCTGGATGCCCCACAGCAGCAGATATTGCATGCGCAGAAGAGGTAATTATTATGTGCAACAAGAGGTGTATCAGGAGGAATTTGTGAGAATCAGAAATGGAACTGAATTGTCCTAAAACAGTTCACTCTTCAATCTAAACTCTGTAGTTGATGCCAATCTGCTACTGAGAGTTGGTGGTCGTATACAGAAATCTGACCTATGCAGCAAAGAACAAAATCCTATAATCATACCATGTCAACATCATGTTACTAGTCTTCTGGTTCGTCACCACCATGAACAGGTGCAACACCATCAGTTTACAGAATGTGCTATCAGATCAGCCGGCTTGTGGGTTGTTGGTATGAAAAGTTGCATCTCCTCCCTGCTCTTCAGGTGTGTCAAATGTCACAAGTTAAGAGGAAGACATCAACAGCAACAAATGGCAAGTCTCCCAGCTGATCTCCTAAGTACAGATCCACCCTTCACCTAAGTTGGAGTAGACATTTTTGGTCCATGGTCTGTCATCACTCAGAGAACTCATGGTGGAGCTGCCATTAGTAAAAGGTGGGCTGTATTGTTTACCTGTCTTAGCATCCGAGCGATACATATAGAAGTGATTGAGTCTATGGATTCTTCTTCCTTCATCTGTGCCCTACGAAGATTCTTCTCTGTTAGAGGACCAGTCAAGCAACTGAGATCCGACTGTGGTACCAACTTTGTTGGAGCATGTAAAGAGTTGCAATTAGACAATTTCCTGGCTAACAATGGATGTACTTGGTTGTTTAACCCTCCACGTTCTTCACACAGGGAGGATCCTGGGAATTAATGATTGGAGTAGCACAAAGAATTCTTGATTCCATGTTACAGAATCATAAGTTACCACTCACCCATGAGACTTTGTCTACCTTTCTTGCTGAAGTGTCTGCTATAGTGAGCGCAAGATCTTTAGTGCCAGTATCTTCAGATCCTGATGTGATCCTTACTCCAGCTTTGCTTCTTACTCAAAAGATTGGAACTGCTGCAGTATCTTCAAGTGAAATTGACTCCAAGAATATCTACAGGTGTCAATGGAAACAGGTGCAACATCTAGCCAATGTGTTTTGGCATTGTTGGAGGAAGGAGTATCTTCATCATCTTCAAGGTCGTCACAAGTGGCAAACATCTAAGCCTCATCCCAAGTTGGAGATCTCATTCTCCTAAAGGACATGGAAGTTTGTCGGAATGAATGGCCTATGGGTCTTATTACTAAAGGTATGCCCAGTGATGATGACAAGGTCCAGAAGGTAGAGGTCAAGGTAACCAAGGGAAGATCAACACGAACATTTGCTTGACCAATTACAGAGTTAGTACTCCTTTTGCCAGGTGACTGACTTATGCAACCACTCTGTCATGATATTGGCACAGCGGGGAGTACATTGCTGCTAACCATTGGTTTTTTACTTGGAACTTTGGTACTCTCTGAAGATGTCCCATGTTGGATAACTACATGTTCTGCCATGCAGTTGAACTTATGTTTATGTTTGCTTATTGCATGTTTCTTGTTACAGGTTCCAAGACATTCATCAGAATTGGACTTATTGAATATATATATTTTGAAGTTATGAAATGTAAAGATTTCAGATGGGGAGTGTTGCGTTACACTATTTGATTGTTATTATTTCTCTGTGACTATCACTTGTTTATTATTGCTCTGTGTCTTTAAGCTGTCTCCTCCAGTCTAAGCTGAGCTCTTTCTCTTACTGAACTTGTGTATACCCCTCCCCCCTGCCTCTCTCTGTAGTCATTCCATTGTATCCTGTTTACCTATATGCATCTTTCCATGAGGCTTACAACATTAACCTTTTTCTACCTATGATTATTCTCCATTAAATTGAACATTTGAATGGTTTTCCTCATCTGACTTCTTCAACATGTGAGTTTATTCATTGAGTTAAACTGTCTGACCCAATGCAAGAGATAGATTCAACTCCACATCATATAGCTGTATACATCCCTGGAGCTAAAGTTTGTGGTCTTTTAGTTGAGTCAGAACATTTAAACTTCCGTGATTTTGTTATAATGAGCATGGTAAAACAAGGCTAAATTTTCACTAATATTATGATAAGAAAAAGAATTTATCTGGAATGGAAACTAAAGCCTAGTACACACAATCAGAAGATCATACAAAAAATACCTCTTTTGAATTGATCGTACAATAATCTGATTGTTAGTACACAGCTTTCGTCAGAAATTATTTGAAGGAACAAGCACAAAAAATGTTCTCGTACGATACCAGATAGTAAGATTTTCGTTTAATTAGTACAGTTTTCATCCAAAAATACAATACAAATACATTACTTCCGAATTTGCTTTCTGTCGTACAAGAATTTTCATAACTTTAGTATCCTCTTCACTTTTGATATGAGACTAGCATGCAAAAAAAAAACCAGATGATCATTTGTCCAATATTCTCATTGTGTGTACGGGTTTAATTAACTCCCTGGTCTCATGTAAGAGTTCAAATGTTATTGTGCATTTTTTAAATCTTATTGCATCAAAATTATGTATTATGTATTTTGTTATTTTTTTGCACCTTTTTGTTGTGGTAGCACAAAAACAAATAAAGAAAAATAATTTTAAAAAAAGTGCAAGTTAAAGTGGTAGTAAACTCAGCCATTCAGTTCCTGAAATTCAATACAGCTAGTATACGAATGCTTTTTACACCTAAAATGCCACAGAGAGTGGATGAAGCAGGTATGGCATCCTCTGGAACAGACCGACGGCACACAGAGCATGCCGTGAATTCCTTCAAATGTGTGCATGAACAGGTAATGTCATGAAATTGCACCTGGCTCAATTCCTACAGAACGGCAAAGGTTAGAAAGAATGCAAACACAACACCATGTATATGGCTTATAAGTTATTTTAATGGAAGAAAATCATAGAGTTGAGTTTACTATCACTTTAAAGCAAAACTTTACTCCCTCAATCAATATTAACTATTTTTTTTATCCTTATGCTGCTAGCATTAGTAAATAGATAGGAAGTTATATTATATTAATTTAACACCCTCCAGGTTATCTAGATAGGCTGTTGGTTTTTTTCTTTTTTTAAGGCAAAGGCTGAGTAGCAGCCTGGGAAGTGTCAGCCTTTGAGTGAGGCAGGAGTTCACCTCAGGACAGGCTAGGAGACTCTATCAGGTCAGGGCTTCTGGAGCCCTCCCACTTCTCCAGAAACCTGAGAGCATGGAGCCTGGGAGGGGGCTTACCTACAGGCAGCTTGCTGGAAAAGATGACCTCCACTGTGCCACTGTCTCCTGGGGAGGACATCCTGAGCAGCAGGGAAAGGGCCAGCCCAGCGAAGGCCTGAAGGTAGCCACCAACCCACTAAGCTGTCAAGAAAGGATAGTGTGGGTTCTTACACCCTCTAAGGGGAGAGGGAAGTCAGGTGAAAAACCCAACTCACTTCTCACCTGGAACTGCTTGTGCTAAATTGGCACAGCCATGCAAAACAGTGTGCTTACAGTGAAGCACTGGGACACCGCACACAGTTTACCCTTTGATCACCCCTCATGTTAACCCCTTCCTGCCCAGTGCCATTAGTACAGTGTCAGTGCTTTTTTTTTTTAGCACTGATCACTGTATTGGTGTCACTGGGGATGTGAGTGACACCAAGTCAGTACCCCCCAATGTCAGAATGTCCGCTGCAGTCCCGCTATAAGTTGCTGATTGCCGCCGATACTAGTAATTACAAGTAAAAATTAAAAAATCTCAGTATATATACCGCCGTTTGTAAACGCTATAACTTTCATGTAAACCAATTAATTTACACATATTGGGATTTTTTTTAGCAAAGATATGTAGCAGCATACATTTTGGCCTAAATTTATGACGAAATTTGATTTTTTTTTTATTTTTTACTGGACAAAAAGTCAAAAATATTGTTTTTTTCTCAAAATGTTGGTCTTTTTTTATAGCGCAAAAAATAAAAAAACACACAGGCAATCAAATACCACCAAAAGAAAGCTCAATTCGTCGGAAAAAAAGGACGTAAATTTCATTTGCGTGCAGCATTGCATGACCGTGCAATTGTCAGTTAAAGTAACGCAGCTCTGTAACACAAAAAATGGCCTGGTCAGGAAGGGGGGTAAATCCTCTAGAGGGCAAGTGGTTAAAGAACACCAGCAGGATTCAGGGAAATTTCTTTCTACAGCCACATAATGTTATCTCATGTCTCATTTATCTTCGGTTTTTATTGGCCACTGAACATTTTACATAACCTATATATATACAAATGTTACAATTTGTTCTTTAAAAATTAGTAAATAGGTCATTTATCTTTTTGTCGCTTTAAGAGATATCTACATATACTGTTCTTCATCAATGTTCAGCAGCGTGAATGAAGAGGCACCAGACTTCCTGCAGGCAATGCAGCCTGTCATCAGTACAGACTACACAGATGGAAGAGGAAGGCGCAGGAAGACCCCATCAGAGGGTTTGTTGTCTGGAGCATGGGAGGATCATTCTCCATGCAGATGACACTCCGGGAAACCAAATTCTATAGAATTCTTACACTTCCTTAGTGTGAGGCCACTGTTGACTCTACATCCGGATCTTCACATATTCATATATCTACGGAATAAAACTATTAGCACACTGTTTTTGGTAGTAAAACCCAATGACTGGATAAAGTATAATCCAATTGGGTAATAAACAAAACAAAACATACGAACTAGTTAACAACAATAAAGCACACACAAGGATATATTATGACATTCAACTTGTGATTACACATCTACAAAAACATATTTCCATAACAGCAGTATTACAGGTTTATGAATCACTATGTGGCTGCAGACTCTTAACCAGTTTATTACAGCATTACAGCTACTGGGGTTTATATACTAAAGCTGGTTCACTCAGAATCTGGTGCAGGTGTGCATGGCAGCCTATCAGCTTCTAATCTCAGCTTGTTCATTTAAGGTGTTACTAAACCCATGACCCTGCAATCACTATATCTGGTCTCCCACAGTACACAGAACATGGAAATGCAATTATTTCATTAAATATAAACTGCTAAATACCTTTTCTCATCAGCAGTTAGAAAAGTCTTGTGACTTCTATCAGTGTCCAGCAGAGCACTGATTAAAGCTTGTAGGAGGAGTTTTCATTTTCCCCAGATTGTCCTATGAGGCTGCATAACCCCTGACCCTTTGTTTGGACAGTGCCGATTAGCCCGGTGCTGATCACAGGCACCTTCCCCCCCAAAAAAAACTCTCTAGCAATACACACCAAACTGAACATGTGCAGTTTGCCCCCAAGGCTCTGTTTTATCAGCAGATGGATTGGGGACAGTAGAAGGAGAGGATCAGAGAAGACAGGATCAAACATCCTTTTTACACAATGCAGAGGATTAACCTCTTAGGTTCTGCAGTGAGTATAAAAAGCATGCTTTACTGCATATACAGACTGATTTTACTGTTGTGGGTTTAGTAACACTTTAACACCTTCCCACCCGGCCTATAGCAGATTGACGGCCGGGTGGGACTCTCCTCTTTGAGACTGGGTATCATATGGTGTCCTGTCAGAAGGAGCCGCGGGGCCATGCAGAGGCGTGATCTGTCAGCGGTTGTGTCCATGGGACAAAGCCGATGACATATCATTACACCGGCCCGTTGCCAATGTCATGTGACCGCTGTGACCAATCATAGCAGATCACGTCAATTGTATACAATGGATGGCTTTCTGTCATGCCATCCATTGTATACAATTGTGTTGTTAGCTGTGATTGGTCAAATCAGTCACATGATACAGACAGGGCCAATCACAGCCCATCTGTATCATGTGATGAGCTTTGCCCAATCACAGCTAATCACAACAAAAGACTAAATCAAATCAGTTTCATTCAGTAACAATAATTGCAAATATCAATACATTGGTATTATCAATTAAAATGTGTAAAGAAAAAAATCCTGATCACTTTCCCAGAGTAGTTCTATGTTACTATGGTAACATTGTATTGCTTTGGTCACAGTGTGTTGAAAAAAAAAGTAAAAAAAGAAGAAAATAATGTAATAAAAAATAAAAAAATAAAAGAAAACTTTGAAAAAATAAAAATTACATTATTATTTTAATTTTTTTTACATACTGTCACTAGTCAGTTTACCTGACACTAAAAGATAAAAAAAAATGATCATCAGGATTGATCAGTTGTTATATATATATATATATATATATATATATATATATATATACCTTGGTTTGTGGACTCTAACTTTTCTACAGACTAAATAATATACACTAATTTGGGGTATTTTCACCAAAAAAATGTAGAAGAATACATTTTGACCTAAATTTATGAAGAAATTGTATTTATTTGCAAAATTTTATAACAGAAACAAAGAAAAATGCATTATTTTTTCAAAAGTTTGGGTTTTTTTATGTTTGTTTAGCAAAAATTTAAAAACTCAGTGGTGATTAAATACCACCAAAAGAAATCTCTATTTGTGTGAAAAAAATAATACTTTTTTTTATGGGCACAGTGTTGCATGACCGCATAATTCTCATTCAAAGTGCAACAACACTGAAAGCTAAAAATTGGCCTGGGCAGGAAGGGGATAAAAGTGCCTGGTATTGAAGTGGTTAAGCTTTAGCAATAAAACCTGTAAGCTGATTGTTTTTTTTGCAGAAGTGCACGAGATTCTGAGTGAACCAGCTTTAGTAAATAAATCCCACTTTCATTTGCTTATAGCCAAGCTTTATCTGGAAACCTATGCTAGTCATCCCATGACAATGATTTCTGTAGTGCAACATATATCTTTCCTGACTGCTGTTTAGTGATTGACTGTAATGCTTGCCTGTCATAAGCCTCTGATGTCTGTGAACTTACATATCCAATTAGAACTCCTCAGAGGAGGTCCATCATGAACACCACAATCTGTCAAGAACTGACTATACCTTGAAACAGATGTTAGTCATCCCATGGCAATGTTTTTTTTTTTGGGACGGGGGTGATACAGCATCACAGACATTTGTCATGTGTAATGGTGCGTATCTCTCCTGTTATGCCACCTTCATAGCGGTTGGATATTGCCCCAAACAGCTAGTGCTTCATACTACTCTTCTCCCGCAATATATCTCATTCTGTGACTGGAGTTGTGGATGAATGACAGGATCTCCACGGCCCATTCACAGCATGCCTGCCCACCTCCTTTTGCCCTCTCCACCATTCAAAGACTACTATTCTGCAACAATGCAATCACTATTTTCCTGGCATAAAAGACTGCTATATTTATATTTTGTTCTATTCAAAATTTTAATTTTGAAATTCGAATTTTGTAAAATGGCTATATTCTTTTTATTTTTTTCTAGTCTAATATAAATTTGAATTTCGATATTTGAATTTCAGAAGACAGCTATATTCTATTTTATTCTATTTGAATTTCAGAAGATGGGTATATTTATTCTCTTCTTTTATTTTCTATTCTGTTCACTATTCTTTTCTATTATCTTGCTATCTATTCTATTAGTTTCTATTCTTTTATATTCCATTCTATTTTGTTCCTTTCTGTTTTAATGTTTTTTATTTTTTTCTGTTCTTTTCTATTCTGTGCTGTTCTATTCTATTTTGTTTTATTCTATTCAATAAAGCATCCTAAGTAGGAATCTTTTTTTATTCCACTTTTATACTTTCTTGTGTTTATTGCAATATATTTCCATTTCAATTCACATTTATGTTTGAATTAGAATTAATTTTCAAATTCAGATAATTAGTTTAATTATATCTTATTATAGATTCATTGAAATTGATTACTATTGTGATTAAGAAATGTGGATACATCTGAATTTTCAAATAAAAATTTTGTCTAAATTTCTATTCATAACAAAACAAATTGCACATGTCTACCAGATAATCATAGTGACCATCCTTGGTGTTAAAGGCCATCTTCCATTCGTCTCCTTGGATGTACACCAGATTGTAGACTACTTTTAAGCAGTGTTATTTTAGAGACAAAAATATTTTCATCAATAGTTTTCATCATCTGTGTGTATTCAGTGATGAAGACTAAACAAAAATAAAATTCAGTTTCAATTCAGATGACTAAAATACAACTAAAACTAAAATGACATTTTAGTCAAAAGACTATAACTAAAATTAAATCAAAATTTGATGTCAAAATTGACAGTGGTCATAAAGCAATATTCTTGTTTGTTTACGAAACTTGGTTTTATTTACAAAGATGTTACTTGATACTTGTTTTCATTATTAACAGAGAACTGTTAAAGTTTTTATATTCAGGTAGTATGTGCAGTGGATAGAGTTTACAGTTTTTTGTTTTTTATTTCATATTTTAAAGTTTCACTTCTGTTTGTCAAAAAAAATATTTTTATATGTGTATGATACTGGAGAATCTAGTCAACTAAAATGTACTGGAGATTTTAGTTAACTAAAATAGGACTAAAACAATTCAGATGACTAAAATACGACTAAAACTAAAATGGCATCTTAGTCAAAAGACTATAACTAAAACTTGATGTCAAAATTAACACTGCTTTTAAGCCCAGTTTATATTTGAAAGTTTCACTTCTGTTTGTCTCAAAAACTATATTTTTGTATGTTTATGATACTGGAGAATCTAGTCGGTTAAAATGTACTGGAGATTTTAGTTAACTAAAATAGGACTAAAACTAAAACAATTCAGATGACTAAAATACGACTAAAACTAAAATGGCATTTTAGTAAAAAAAACTATGACTAAAACTTGATGTCAATATTACCACTGCCTTTAAGAATTTGGATCCCTCTATTTGACAGAATAACTTAGTGATGAGAGGAAGATGGTACTGATTGGGAACCATAATTTTATTTAGACCTCTGTAGCCCTTAGTTCCCCATCCTTATTCAAAACAAAGAAACATCCTGCGCCTGCGGGAAAAGTAGAGGGACGGATGAGCCCTTTGGTTAGACTCTTCTGGATATATTCTTGCACAGCATGGTTCTCTGACTCAGACAATGGAAATACTCTTGCTCGAGAAGGTGTAGTGTAGGTAAGAGTTTAAAAGGACAGTCATAACTGCAATGAGAATACAAAGTGGTAGCTGACCCTTAAGAAAATAAATCCAGAAAGTCCTTATAACAAGGCGGAATCTGTTCCACTTGACAGGCAGCAATATGAATAGGGTGCTGAATGCAGGTTTGTACACACTGACTGGACCAAGCTGAAATATCTCCTGTGCTTCAATCAATTACTGGATTGTAAACCTGAAGCTAGGGAAGGCCTAGAATCAAACATGTGGATGAAGAATTAATAACAAGTCAAGAAATCTTCTCCCAATACACAGCTCCCAATTGTAGTTGGCAAGGGTTAGTGGCTTGTAACACTTGGTCTTGTGAGAAAGGTTGATTATTAGAGATGAGCGAATCGAACATGACGAAGTGGAATTCGTTCCGAAGATTTGGAAAAATTCTATTCGCGACGAATCCGAAGATTAGCAAACTTCGGATGCACGAATCGAATTTTCCCAAAAATGGCGGCGACATGTGTGGCGACGGAGAAAATGGACAGAGAAGATGGGGCGGGGATCTCTGGGAAGGCGCGCAGACAAGACGCGCTGACCCATAATGCATTCATGACATGTGATCGCATTAGCCAATCAGCAGCCAGCCAGCACTGTGTAATGGTGGAGCTATAAATCGCGGCCATCTTAGAATTCTCCATTAGCCTCCGGTCATTCAAGAGAGACAGACCTGTGTGTATTAAGGGACAGAGTTAGGGCCACAGAGACTTTAGGGCCACAGAATCGTTACTCAGGGACACAGAATCGTTACTCAGGGACACAGAATCGTTACTTAGGGCCACAGCTATCAAAGAATCGAAAATTTAAAGTGACATACACCCTTTTTTTTTTGGTGGCTGTCGTGCACAGTTGGTGCTGCAGTTTGCCGATTGTGCTAAATAAACTGACTTTCTGCTTCACAACCACTATTGTACGTTCAAAGAGTTAGATCCATTTACACGCCGGGTGGCGGTAATATTTTTTGGGTGATTAGTGCATTCCAGTGACATAAACGTACAGTTTCCAGCCAACGGCAAGCTGCAATTGACCGATTGTGCTAAATAAACTGACTTTCTGCTTCACAACCACTATTGTACGTTCAAAGAGTTAAATCCATATACACGCCGGCTGGCGGTAATATTTTTTGGGTGATTAGTGCATTCCAGTGACATAAACGTACAGTTTCCAGCCAACGGCAAGCTGCAATTGACCGATTGTGCTAAATAAACTGACTTTCTGCTTCACAACCACTATTGTACGTTCAAAGAGTTAGATCCATTTACACGCCGGGTGGCGGTAATATTTTTTGGGTGATTAGTGCATTCCAGTGACATAAACGTACAGTTTCCAGCCAACGGCAAGCTGCAATTGACCGATTGTGCTAAATAAACTGACTTTCTGCTTCACAACCACTATTGTACGTTCAAAGAGTTAAATCCATTTACACGCCGGCTGGCGGTAATATTTTTTGGGTGATTAGTGCATTCCAGTGACATAAACGTACAGTTTCCAGCCAACGGCAAGCTGCAATTGACCGATTGTGCTAAATAAACTGACTTTCTGCTTCACAACCACTATTGTACGTTCAAAGAGTTAAATCCATTTACACGCCGGCTGGCGGTAATATTTTTTGGGTGATTAGTGCATTCCAGTGACAGAAACATACAGTTTCCAGCCAACGGCAAGCTGCAATTGACCGATTGTGTACAATAAACTGACTTTCTGCTTCACAACCACTATTGTACGTTCAAAGAGTTAAATCCATTTACACGCCGGGTGGCCGTAATATTTTTTGGGTGATTAGTGCATTCCAGTGACATAAACGTACAGTTTCCAGCCAACGGCAAGCTGCAATTGACCGATTGTGCTAATTAAACTGACTTTCTGCTTCACAACCACTATTGTACGTTCAAAGAGTTAAATCCATTTACACGCCGGCTGGCGGTAATATTTTTTGGGTGATTAGTGCATTCCAGTGACAGAAACGTACAGTTTCCAGCCAACGGCAAGCTGCAATTGACCGATTGTGTACAATAAACTGACTTTCTGCTTCACAACCACTATTGTACGTTCAAAGAGTTAGATCCATTTACACGCCGGGTGGCGGTAATATTTTTTGGGTGATTAGTGCATTCCAGTGACATAAACGTACAGTTTCCAGCCAACGGCAAGCTGCAATTGACCGATTGTGCTAATTAAACTGACTTTCTGCTTCACAACCACTATTGTACGTTCAAAGAGTTAAATCCATTTACACGCCGGCTGGCGGTAATATTTTTTGGGTGATTAGTGCATTCCAGTGACAGAAACGTACAGTTTCCAGCCAACGGCAAGCTGCAATTGACCGATTGTGCTAAATAAACTGACTTTCTGCTTCACAACCACTATTGTACGTTCAAAGAGTTAAATCCATTTACACGCCGGCTGGCGGTAATATTTTTTGGGTGATTAGTGCATTCCAGTGACAGAAACGTACAGTTTCCAGCCAACGGCAAGCTGCAATTGACCGATTGTGTACAATAAACTGACTTTCTGCTTCACAACCACTATTGTACGTTCAAAGAGTTAGATCCATTTACACGCCGGCTGGCGGTAATATTTTTTGGGTGATTAGTGCATTCCAGTGACATAAACGTACAGTTTCCAGCCAACGGCAAGCTGCAATTGACCGATTGTGCTAAATAAACTGACTTTCTGCTTCACAACCACTATTGTACGTTCAAAGAGTTAAATCCATTTACACGCCGGCTGGCGGTAATATTTTTTGGGTGATTAGTGCATTCCAGTGACAGAAACGTACAGTTTCCAGCCAACGGCAAGCTGCAATTGACCGATTGTGTACAATAAACTGACTTTCTGCTTCACAACCACTATTGTACGTTCAAAGAGTTAAATCCATTTACACGCCGGCTGGCGGTAATATTTTTTGGGTGATTAGTGCATTCCAGTGACATAAACGTACAGTTTACAGCCAACGGCAAGCTGCACCTCGGGAATTGCTTTGTATATCTGTCGCCTTAGAGGCCGCTGTCTGAACAGCTCATGAATTGCTTTCTATATGTGTCGCCTTTGAGGCCGCTGGCTGGACAGCTGATGAATTGATTTGTATATATGTACTTATTGTCCGCTGTCCGGACAGCTCATGAATTACTTTTTGTATATAGCCTTCCAAACCACTCTCAGAATAAGTCATGATATTCATGCTGTGTATAGCCTTATAGGCCAATGGTCAATCAAGTCATGATTGTTATAGTGTGTATAGCCTTATAGGCCGCTGTCTTTACAACTTTATAATTCCATGCAGTATATAGCCCTATCGGCCACTTTCTGGCATCCAGTTGCTGTAGCCCCCATCACCACACTGTGCCACGGGCCCCTGTACCGCCTTCTCATACTGCTGCCAGATCCATCCTCTGCCATGTGCGTATTTGTCGTCTGCTCACGCTGCTGGGTTCCAGTTTTAAACCTAGGCCTGTGTATGGCTTCCGAATACTGCTGCCTCCACCGCCACCCTGCGCCATGTGCCTCTGTCGTCTGCTCACGCTGCTGACGGCTTCCGCTTTTTAACCTAGGACTGTGTATGGCTTCCGAATACTGCTGCCTCCACCGCCACCCTGCGCCATGTGCCTCTGTCGTCTGCTCACGCTGCTGACGGCTTCCGCTTTTTAAACTAGTCCTGTGTATGTCTTCCGAATACTGCTGCCTCCACCGCCACCCTGCGCCATGTGCCACTTTCGGGTCTCCTCACACTGCTGCCAGGTCCATACTGATTCATGGCCCCCTGTACCGGCTCCTCATGAACGTGGTTCAGCGGGTTTGCATCACTTAACGGCAAATCGTTGACAAATGCTGGGACGTTCAGTGTTGTGCGCATTAAACCAGACACCAAAGGGCAGCACAGACCTGTTATTACTCGCTCAAGCATGGCTGAACAAAACCAGTCTCTACCACAAATTGGACCCAGACCTGCCCAGGGTCTCGTAACTAGATTGCACGGAGGAGTAGAGTCCGTTATCGGAATTAAATAGACAAAACGCCACACCAAAAAGAGTGGCCATTTCCAACACTTATTCCAGAAAGAGGAACAACCCGTTTCATATACGGCCCGTAGACGTTTCACGTCTGCCACATTCAGTCGATTTAAGACGCAAGCTCCACTTCCTGTGGTCTCTGACCGTCGATATACCTTTAAGTGTCAGCTTTGAAGCTATATTCCCTCCGGAGCACTGACACTGGTGCCCTTCCGTCAACATGCCTTTAAGTTTCAGTTTTCAACCATATTCCCCACAGAAGCCAAACTCTTGGGTATCCCAGAAGCTGCTCAGCGGGTCAGGGCAATAAAGCTCCCGGTTCGCAGGTTGTTCCGTCTTATGGATGGAAGTACGACGGTATATGATCTTCTTCGCACCCACGGCATCACCTCATAGAATCTCTGCATTGCATCTGCAATCACAACGCTGACTTCCCGGATCGCCACTCAGCCATTGGACTCTTGATAGTCGTCTCCCCACACTGCTGCTGGGGGGACTTTTTAACCTAGGCCTGTGTATGGCCTTCAATTGAAGCTGCTTCCGCTCCGCCACTCTGCCATTGGACTCTTGATAGTCGTCTCCCCACGCTGCTGCTGGGGGGACTTTTTAACATAGGCCTCTGTATGGCCTTTAATTGAAGCTGCTTACGCTCCGCCACTCTGCCATGGGCCTCTTGGGTATCCCAGAAGCTGCTCAGCGGGTCAGGGCAATAAAGCTCCTGGTTCGCAGGTTGTTCCGTCTTATGGATGGAAGTACGACGGTATATGATCTTCTTCGCACCCACGGCATTACTTCGTAGAATTTCTGCATTGCATCTGCAATCACAACGCTGACTTCCCGGATCGCCACTCAGCCATTGGACTCTTGATAGTCGTCTCCCCACACTGCTGCTGGGGGGACTTTTTAACCTAGGCCTGTGTATGGCCTTCAATTGAAGCTGCTTCCGCTCCGCCACTCTGCCATTGGACTCTTGATAGTCGTCTCCCCACGCTGCTGCTGGGGGGACTTTTTAACCTAGGCCTGTGTATGGCCTTCAATTGAAGCTGCTTCTACTCCGCCACTCTGCCATTGGACTCTTGATAGTCGTCTCCCCACACTGCTGCTGGGGGGACTTTTTAACATAGGCCTCTGTATGGCCTTCAATTTAAGCTGCTTACACTTCGCCACTCTGCCATGGGCCCCTGTACCGCCTCCTCTTGCTGCTGCCAGGTCCAGAGTGTGTCATGGGTCCCTGTACGGCCTCCCATTGCTGCTGACTTCATCGCCAGACTCTGCCATGTGCCACTTTCAGGTCTCCTTACACTGTTGGTGGGTTCCATTTTGTGATAGGGTGCTGTATGGCCTTCCATTGCTGCTGCCTCCACCGCCACCCTGCGCCATGTGCCTCTGTCGTCTGCTCACGCTGCTGACGGCTTCCGCTTTTTAACCGAGGCCTGTGTTTGGCTTCCGAATACTGCTGCATCCACCGCCACCCTGCGCCATGTGTCTCTGTCGTCTGCTCACGCTGCTGACGGCTTCCGCTTTTTAACCTAGACCTGTGTATGGCTTCAGAATAATGCTGCTTACACTGCTACCCTGCGCCATGTGCCTCTGTCGTCTGCTCACGCTGCTGCCAGGTCCATACTGATTCATGGCCCCCTGTACCGGCTCCTCATGAACGTGGTTCAGCGGGTTTGCATCACTTAACGGCAAATCGTTGACAAACGCTGGGACGTTCAGTGTTGTGCGCATTAAGCCAGACACCAAAGGGCAGCACAGACCTGTTATTACTCGCTCAAGCATGGCTGAACAAAACCAGTCTCTACCACATATTGGACCCAGACCTGCCCAGGGTCTCGTAAGTAGATTGCACGGAGGAGTAGAGTTTGTTATTGGAATTAACTGTGAGGGACTTTTAAAACTAGGCCTGTGTATGGCCTTCAATTGAAGCTGCTTCTGCTCCGCCACTCTGCCATTGGACTCTTGATAGTCGTCTCCCCACGCTGCTGCTGGGGGGACTTTTTAACATAGGCCTCTGTATGGCCTTCAATTTTAGCTGCTTACGCTCCGCCACTCTGCCATGGGCCCCTGTACCGCCTCCTCATGCTGCTGCCAGGCCCGTAATCTGCCATGGGCCCCCGTACCGACTCCTCATGCTGCTGCCAGGCCCGTAATCTGTCTTGGGCCCCTGTACCGCCTCCTCATGCTGTTGCCAGGTCAAGAGTGTGTCATGGGTCCCTGTACGGCCTCCCATTGCTGCTGTCTCCATCGCCACACTCTGCCATGTGCCACTTTCAGGTCTCCTCACACTGCTGGTGGGTTCCATTTTGTCATAGGGTGCTGTATGGCCTCCCATTGCTGCTGCCTCCACCGCCGTGGCTCCACACTCTGGTTTTGGCCCCGTGACTGCCCAAATGAGTGAAGTGTGCGGTGATTCTAAGATCGACGGCACTCATCTGCATGTCATACTGACTGACAATATTATTTCTCTTCCCCAGCAGACTCCAAGGGCATTTAAATTAAAGGTACAGTGTTCTGCACTAATATAAAGGCTCTCTGAAGCCTAGAAACACCCTTTTTATAAGTTAAATTCGCAGCGAATATATTCGGCTCGAAGCGAATTTATTCGGCGAATTCGGCGAATCAGCCGAACCGAATTTTTGAATAATTCGCTCATCTCTATTGATTATCCATGAAAATCAGGTGGATGGGGCAGTCTAGGGCATGAGCCTCCAGAAACAAGAGGGTAAGGAGTGCCTTATAAAGAAAATTTCCAGTAAAAGGGCTAGAAGCTCATGAGACCCAATCCCATAGTGGATTACAGCATGGATCATTAACCAAATGCCCTCCAGAAAATTTTACCCCTTTCATGACCAGGCCATTTTTTGCTATGCAGCACTGCGCTACTTTATTTATTTCAGGTACTTATATAGCACTGTCAATTTTACGCAGTGCTTTTTTTACATATATATTGTACATTCACATCAGTCCCTAACCCTCAAGGGGCATACAATCTAAGGTCCTTAACTCACATTCATACATACACATACTAGGGCCAATTCACCTACCAGCATGTCTTTGGTGTGTGGGAGGAAACCCACGCAGGCACAGAGAGAACATGCAAATTCCAGACCGCTTCTCTACGTACAGTGCCCAGTATTGTTTAGCAACACTGGGCACTGTTTTGTGATTTGCTGAGCTGATCAGAACATCCCAACTATCAACTATTTGCATTCCCAAGCCAATGGCCAATGCGCTCCCCCTCCCCTCATGTGTTAAGGCGTGTTGAAATCCAAACCCCCAAAATAATGTGGTGATTGAATTAGTTTTCACCATTTTTCAGGCTTTTTTTTACTTTTACCCCACCGGTAACCCGGGGAATAACACGCTCCTGTCCTTTGTGTCTACTTTTGCTGCTACATTGTATCTATGGAGGCAGCCAAAGTTTTCATACAGGCTAAACTTCAAGCAAGTCGACCTCTGTTTATCTCCATTCTTTTCAGCTCACGTAAAATGACAAGGACACAGCCACATCACGGCACCCTGATATTCTGTGGTCCTAACTCTACAATTTCAGTCCCCATAGTAGAGGCACATGCATTTAAAGGATAGACTCTGTGGCTCTGTGGTTTATGTATGTATTTGCAAATGTGTTCTAACTAAACCCCTGTTTTTAACGCATACTGTCAGACAGGTTAATTTGGTTGTTGGCAATCTGGCTGGCGAGTTGATTTTTGAACCTCCCTTTTTTTTATTTTTCCTTTATTACTGACATGTGTTGCCCGGTTCATGTAGTCCTTGCTTCATAAGCCAGTTATAGACCGGGGCAGGTGCCATGTCTTACTTTACTGTTGTTTTTAAGGTGAGTGAGTGCATTGATCGCCCTGGCTGCCATTGTGCTACATGCTGGGTGTTCTTTGCACTCCTGTACCTTTAAGAGGGGTGGGCTCCCTTTATGTGCACCTGTCCTTGGTCTATCCTTTAAATGCATGTGCCTCTACTATGGGGGCTCAAATTTGTAGAGTTAGGACCACAGAATATCAGGGTGCCGTGATGTGGCTCTGTGGCTTACGTATGTATTTGCAAATGTGTGCCAACTAAACCATTGTTTTTAACGCATACTGTTAGACAGGTTAATTTGGTTGTTGGCAAGCTGGCTGGCAAGTTGAATTTTGAACCCCCCTTATTTTATTTTTCCTTTATTACTGACAAGTAGTAGATTCAACATGACTGCAAGACACCTCAAACTGAAAGTGTCGGCCTGCCAAATCGCAAACAACATGGGATGGGACAGCTTACTCCCTAGCGAACGGCAAAAACTCACATCATTGCATGATCTACTGCTGCCTTTTGTGGAACATTCTAAAACCCTCCAGAGTGACACCATGTCCATGTCCCTGCCCTCTTTGATCTAATCAGCGTTTTGCTTCATTCATTCTTAGATCCAACTGATGAAATGTTCTTGTCACTTGCAGCAGCTGCTTGTTTTGTCAACCCTACTGTCTGTGAAACCCTTGTTAACGTGGCTTATAATAATATTCAGGAATTGCTTAAGAAGGCAGAGTATGCCAGTGCCATAAGAAAATCCACATTGCCCCACAAACAAGATGAGGATTTGTCTGACTGAAGATGCTCTGGAATTGGAAGAGGAGAATATTGAAAAATTGTAGGAAGTAGAAGAAGCATCATCTATATCAAAGCAGCCAGTCTTTGGGTTTCTTTCAAAATGCCACAGAAGATCCATGCAGAGGATCTCCCCAAACGTCATAGAACAGCATATCAGTCTGACTAGTAATCTGGGTGTGCACAATTCATTTTGCTATGGCCTCCTCCATGGGCTCATGGCTTGTTGTTCCTTAGAGTCCATTTTGTATTTTGAAGCACTTAAAAGAGCAGTGCAAACAGTTTCCTGTGGTGCACTGGCTTGACTTGGCCCATCACTGGAGATTTTCTGTATCTGTGGGTTGAATTAGAGGGGAAAAAAAATCAAGCTATTCTGATTTTCGTTTCTCTCTAACCTATCCACACAGTCAGCTCCAAGTTGTCTCTATAACAGGCATCACTAAATGGCGGGGTCCGGTTGCGGACGGAGTCACTGTCCCATGCAGTCCTGCCATTTAAGAGACTTTTCTTCCCCCAGCTGTCTCACGGCCATCCTCACAGAGCTGACAGCGGGAGGCAAGACAGTTCTGGATGGAGGGTGGGAGCTGCCCGAGGTTAACAAGCAGGTAATTGGTTGCTAGGATGAAGGGCAGTCCTAGCAATCAATCACTGTTTCTCAATCACTGTGTGTAAAGTAGGACAGTGGGGGGGGGGGTGAAGTTAAAGGGGCTAAGGACATTATTGTGAAGGGGGCCGAGGACAGTAATGTAGAGGCTAAGGACTGTGCTGTGTGGGGGCTGAGGACAGTAAAGTGGGGGGGCGCTGAGGACAGTAACATGGGGGGGCGCTGAAGACTGTAACATGCAGGGGCGCTGAGGACAGTAACATGTGGGGGCTGAGGACAGTAATGTGGGGGCTGAGGACAGTAACATGGGGGGGGGTCTGGAGACAGTAATGTGGGGGGATGATGTAAACAGGGGCAGAGTACTCTTCAGTGAAGGGGCAGAGGACAGTACTGTTGGGGGGTGTTTGATGTCAAGAAAGTGTGAGAACACTACTGTGAAAGGGGTGGGGGGGGTGATGTAAAGGTGGAGCTGAGGACACTCATCAAGAGGGATCTTGCTGTGAATGAGGAGGGGACTGTGATGTCCAGTGAAGATTGAGGACACTGATGTGAGAACAGGATCAGATCTGTACATGTGCATTTGGTGTACGCGTTGTGGGTAGGTCAGCACTACCTGCTAGAAACCTGAAGAAGTCCCTGACTCGTTTTTTCAAAATCGCACCACAGCAATACGTGGTTTGTCGCACACGAAAGTGCACCACAGGGGACCTCTGATGTATGCAAATTTTATTGCCCGGACCTTGGTAAATTTTCATTCCATACCCCTGCTCTATAATATGCTACATGTATACCCCTTCCCAGGGCCGGCCTTAGGCCTTTAGGCGCCCTGTGCGAAAATTATTGACAGTGCCGCTCACTGACCACATCCCTCTATATATATTTTGGAGAGGTACTTCTATTCCAGGAAAGTATAGCTAAAGGGATGTATCATGCAGACCCTGCAATTTTCCTCACTATATAGAGCCAGTCAGCCATGCAGATGCTGCTGCAGCAGCTGATAGATAATTATGAAATCACTCCCATAAAGATTCAGTGACTGCACAACATGGACAAACAGCTATTACTTCAGAGTAACAAAACAAATGAAACGCGACTGCAACAACGTTTGCTAAAAAAGTGCCTGCAATGTACATAGATAGGACTTTTCTCAACAAAAGTGGAGTTAAGTGTGCTTATTTTGTATGAATTTTGGGATGACTCATCCGCAAAAGTATTTTTACCAGCGATTGTTGCGCCACATGATTTGTCGCGCCACATGGTTTGCAAAGGATCTTGTTCTCCTTAGCATCAAATGTAAAATACTCCCATAGATCTTCTCTTTCTACCAGTCACAGACACTGACATTTCTGTACAGTTTGTGCAGCAGTGAGGATGGAAAGTAACCAGCAGTGACTCTGACTTACCTCAGTGAGGTCTGGACAGTGAGTAGGAGGCCTGCAATGCACAGTGGTCTGGCTGGTCTGAGGACGGAGGCCTGAGATGCACACGGTCTCTGGACGGTCTGAGGAGGCCTGTAATGCTGCACAGTCAGTGCTCTGGACTAGACAGTGGTCTGAGGAGGCCTGTAAATGCTACATAATGCTCTGGATGGTCTGAGGAGGCCTGTAATGCACAGTGAGTGCTCTGGACAGTCTGGGGAGGCCTATAAAGCTGCACAGTCAGTGCTCTGGAATGGACAGTGGTCTGAGGAGGCCTGAAATGCTGCATAATGCTCTGGATGGTCTGAGGAGGCCTGTAATGCTGCACAGTGCTCTGGATGGTGGTCTGAGGAGGCCTATAATACACAGTGCTCTGAGACTGGGGAGGCCTGTAATGCACAGTGCTCTGGACAGTGGTCTGAGGAGGCCTGCAATGCTGCACAGTGCTCTGGACATTGGTCTGAGGAGGCCTGTAATGCTGCACAGTGCTCTGGACGGTGGTCTGATGGGAGGCTTGTAATGCACAGTGCTCTGGATGGTGGTCTGAGGGGAGGCCTGTAATGCACAGTGCTCTGGACGGTGGTCTGAGGGGAGGCCTGTAATGCACAGTGCTCTGGACGGTGGTCTGAGGGGAGGCCTGTAATGCACAGTGCTCTGGACGGTGGTCTGATGGGAGGCCTGTAATGCACAGTGCTCTGGACAGTGGTCTCAGGAGGCCTGTAATGCTGCAGAGTGCTCTAGATGGCAGTCTGAGGAGGCCTGTAATGCTGCACAGTGCTCTGGACGGTGGTCTGAAGTGGCCTATAATGCAGTGCTCTGGGACTGAGGAGGCCTGTAATGCACAGTGCTCTGGGACTGAGGAGGCCTGTAATGCACAGTGCTCTGGGACTGAGGAGGCCTGTAATGCACAGTGCTCTGGACGGTCTTTGGTCTGAGGAGGCCTGTAATGCACAGTGCTCTGAACGGTCTTTGGTCTGAGGAGGCCTGTAATGCACAGTGCTCTGGACAGTCGTTGATCTGAGAAGGCCTATAATGCACAGTGCTCTGGGACTTAGGAGGCCTGTAATGCACAGTGCTCTGGGACTGAGGAGGCCTGTAATGCACAGTGCTCTGGGACTGAGGAGGCCTGTAATGCACAGTGCTCTGGGACTGAGGAGGCCTGTAATGCACAGTGCTCTGGGACTGAGGAAGCCTGTAATGCACAGTGCTCTGGACAGTGGTCTGAGGAGGCCTATAATGCTGCACAGTGCTCTGGACGGTGGACTGAGGAGGCCTGTAATGCTGCACAGTGCTGTGGAAAGTTGTCTGAGGGGAGACCTGTAATGCTGCACAGTGCTGTGGACAGTTGTCTGAGGGGAGGCCTGTAATGCTGCACAGTGCTGTGGACAGTTGTCTGAGGGGAGGCCTGTAATGCTGCACAGTGCTGTGGACAGTTGTCTGAGGGGAGGCCTGTAATGCTGCACAGTGCTGTGGACAGTTGTCTGAGGGGAGGCCTGTAATGTAAACACTTTACAGTGCTTTGGACGGTCATTGGTCTGAGGAGGCCAGTAATGCACAGTGCTCTTGACAGTCATTGGTCTCAGAAGGCCTGTAATGCACAGTGCTCTGGACAGTCGTTGGTCTGAGGAGGCCTGTAATGCAGGGTGCTGTGGATGGTTGTTGGTCTCAGGAGGCCTGTAATGCATGGTGCTCTGGATGGTCATTGGTCTGAGGAGGCCTATAATGCACGGTACTCTGAACGGTCATTGGTCTGAGGAGGCCTGTAATGCACGGTACTCTGAACGGTCGTTGGTCTGAGGAGGCCTGTAATTCATGGTGCTGTGGATGGTCATTGATCTGAGGAGGCCTGTTATGCACGGTCCTCTGAACGGTCGTTGGTCTGAGGAGGCCTGTAATGCACGGTGCTGTGGATGGTCATTGGTCTCAGGAGACCTGTAATGCACGGTGCTCTGGACGGTCATTGGTCTGAGGAGGCCTGTAATGCACGGTCCTCTGGACGGCCAGTCTTAGGAGGCCTGTAATGAACGGTGCTGTGGATGGTCGTTGGTCTCAGGATGCCTGTAATGCACAGTGCTCTGGATGGTCGTTGGTCTGAGGAGGCCTGTAATGCATGGTCCTCTGGACGGCTGGTCTTAGGTGGCCTGTAATGCATGTTGCTCTGGACGGTCATTGGTCTGAGGAGGCCTGTAATGCACGGTCCCCTAACGGCCGGTTTGAGGAGGCCTGTAATGCATGGTGCTCTGGACGATCATTGGTCTGAGGAGGCCTGTAATGCACGGTCCCCTAACGGCCGGTTTGAGGAGGCCTGTAATGCATGGTGCTCTGGACGATCATTGGTCTGAGGAGGCCTGTAATGCACAGTGGTCTGGATGGTCGTTGGTCTGAGGAGGCCTGTAATGCACAGTGCTCTGGACGGTCGTTGGTCTGAGGAGGCCTGTAATGCACGGTCCTCTGGACGGCCGGTCTCAGGAGGCCTGTAATGCATGGTGCTCTGGACGGTCATTGGTCTGAGGAGACCTGTAATGCACGGTCCTCTGGACGGTCGTTGGTCTGAGTAGGCCTGTAACGAACAGTGCTCTCGATGATAGTTGGTCCAAGGAGGCCTGTAATGCTGCACAGTTCTACACACGCTATGGTCGCTATTCGCTGCCTCACTTGCTGGGAGCAGAAGCACTCATGGGCACTACAGGCGGAGCTCCAAGGAAACCAGATGTTCACATGGGTCAGTGCCCCTCCCTCACATTTCCGTTCCATTTTCATTCATTGACAAAAATGGAATTGGATTTCATCACCATTTTCGTCAATTGATGATAAGGAGGGGTACTTTTCGTTTCTAGAAATGTCACTGATGAAAATTTTGATAAAAATGTTTTTGTCAACGAAATTAACACTGCTATGGATGTGACATGGTACAATGCTAGCAGAGATGGGTCTGGTCGGCCAGATGTGGTGATGACAGATGGGGAGGTCGGTGCTCTCACACACACTATGTAGGTCATGTCCAGGACTCAGGTGATCGCACACAGCGCTCCAGAATGACAGGCAGATGGCTCATCCAGGAGCGGGGCCCCCTGGGAGTTGTAGTCCGAGTCCCCGCCCGGCTCACAGAGCGGCGCTGTGTACGGACTACAACCCCCAGCATGCAGTGCGGCCCGGCCAGCCTGGGATGAATGGCAGTAGTGTGATCAGTGCGCCCTCCTCCCGGCCGTACACAGCGCTCAGTCCTGACAACACCGGAGCTCCGCACAGGACCGCACATCACCGGGACCTCCCATCTAGGGTGACACATCGTCATATCGGCCGATCTGCAGCCAGAGGCACCGGGAGGAGGAGGAGGGGGCCGGATTGGTGGAAATCGAAGTCATTTCCTGTGAAGGTTCATTTCCTGGTTAGGAGCCGGAGATCAGCTGCTGTGCTGTCCCTGTCCACGGCTCCCTCCCCGGGAACATCATCATCATCCTCCTCTATGGGGATCCCCGCCACCCCGGGAATGTCACCCCCACAACACCCCTCTAACTAGGATCCATGGACGGAACCCACTACACCCCGATCATGGCCGCCCGATCCCGGGCTGTGTAGGGCTGTCACCCAGACATCGCCTTCTCTTCACCGCCGGCGGCTCCCATCCCGGGATCGCGGATTGTTTGTTTATAGAGGGAGGGGGAGGAGGAGAGGGTGTATGATATAACCGGCCGGGACGGAGGAGAGGAGAGCTCGGCATCGGACTGACAGACATGAAGAAGTTCTTCGACTCCCGGCGGGAGCTCGGCGGATCGGGCTCCGGGGTCGGCGGAGGCTCGGTCAGTGGGCTGGGAACCGGATACATCGGACGGGTCTTCACCATCGGGAGGCACCAGGTCACCGTGGACGAGGTTCTGGCCGAAGGTACTCTCCTATCTATATACTGCTCCTCTACACCCTGTATACAGTACACCCCATATATATGTTATATCTATAGATCTGTACGCCACATAGATTCCTACCCACATAGATATACACACAGATGTATTTACCACAAGGCATTTGCCTAGGGCGGCATTTTTCAGGGGGGGCAGCACTGCCCCTCAGAAGACGGGACACATGCGGGACGGGGACCTGGTGGGTTCCGAGAGAGGCTGTGGGTTTCATGTTCATAGGGATGTCCAGAGCTGTGAAGGTATCTTTCTCTGTCTTGCTGTGGTGGATGGAGTATGGGGGGCAGTGGAGGGCTCTCTCTGGGGGCAGGGGTTTTGTTGGTCAATGTCAGGCTCTCTTTGCAGGGGAAAGGGGGCACTGATTTTTGTGTTGCCTAGGCTAGCACAAAACCTAAATACACTACTGGATATACATACCAGTTATATATATATACATACACACTCTATACACCATATATATATATATCCCTATAGATCGATACACTCCATATATACCTATAACTCTGTAGGTCAGTCCTATATAGAGTACCCCCAATATATACCTATAAATCTTTCTATATCTGTCCTATATAATTGTTCACCCCATATATACCTGTTGAGTTCTACATACCAGGTGTGCATGTATGTATATACAGTATCTCCCAGAAGTGAGTACACCCCTCGCATTTTTGTAAATATTTATCTTTTCATGTGGCAACACTGAAGAAATGACACTTTGCTACAATGTGACGTAGTGAGTGTACAGCTTGTATAACAGTGTAAATTTGCTGTCCCCTCAATATAACTCAACACACAGCCATTAATGTCTAAACCATTGGCAACAAAAAAAGTGAGTACACCCCTAAGTTAAAATGTCCAAATTGGCCCCAAAGTGTCAATATTATGTGTGGCCACCATTATTTTTCCAGCACTGCCTTAACCCTTGGGCATGGAGTTCACCGGAGCTTCACAGGTTGCCACTGGAGTCCTCTTCCACTCCTCCATGACAACATCACAGAGCTGGTGGATGTTAGAGACCTTGCGCTCCTACACCTTCCCTTTGAGGATGCCCCACAGATGCTCAATAGGGTTTAGGTCTGGAGACATGCTTGGCCAGTCCATCACCTTTACCCTCAGCTTCTTTAGCAAGGCAGTGGTTGTCTTGGAGGTGTGTTTGGGGTCGTTATGTTGTAATACTGCCCTGTGGCCCAGCCTCGAAGGGAGGGGATCATTCTCTGCTTCAGTATGTCACAGTACATGTTGGCATTCATGGTTCCCTCAATGAACTGTAGCACTCCAGTGCCGACAGCACTCATGCAGCCCCAGACCATGACACTCCCACCACCATGCTTGACTGTAGGCAAGACACACTTGTCTTTGTACTCCTCACCTGGTTGCTGCCACACATGCTGGACACCATCTGAACCAAATACGTTTCTCTTGGTGTCATCAGACCACAGGACATGGTTCCAGTAATCCATGTCCTTAGTCTGCTTGTTTTCAGCAAACTGTTTGCAGGCTTTCTTGTGCATCATCTTTAGAAGAGGCTTCCTTCTGGGAAGACAGCCATGTAGACCAATATGATGCAGTGTGCGGTGTATGATCTGAGCACTGACAGGCTGACTCCCCCCGGATATGACGCTGAGCACGTGCACTCAACTCCTTTAGTCGACCATGGTGAGGCCTGTTCTGAGTTGAACCTGTCCTGTTAAACCGCTGTATGGTCTTGGCCACCATGCTGCAGCCCAGTTTCAGAGTCTTGGCATTCTTCTTATAGTCTAGGCCATCTTTATGTAGAGCAACAATTCTTTTTTTTTTCAGATCCTCAGAGAGTTCTTTGCCATGAGGTGCCATGTTGAACATCCAGTGACTAGTATGAGAGCGATAACACCAAATTTAACACACCTGCTCCCCATTCACACCTGAGACTTTGTAACACAAATGAGTCACATGACACCAGGGAGGGAAAATGGCTAATTGGGTCCAATTTGGACATTTTCACTTTAGGGGTGTACTCACTTTTGTTGCCAGCAGTTTAGACATTAATGGCTGTGTGTTGAGTTATTTTGAGGGGACAGCAAATTTACACTGTTATACAAGCTGTACACTCATTACTTTACATTGTAGCAAAGTGTAATTTCTTCCGTGTTGCCACATGAAAAGATAGAATAAAATATTTACAAAAATGTGAGCGGTGTACTCACTTCTGGGAGATACAGTATGTGTATCTATCTATATATATATATATATATATATATATATATATATATTATAGAGAGAGAGAGAAAACACCCCAGGACCTATAGCTTTGTACACTGCATATATATCTATATATAACAGTCCTGTATACTGTACACCCCATATATAGCTACAAAGCTGTATATGCTCTACATCCCATGTATACTGGCCCTATGCATTTGTACACCCCATATATACCTATAGATTTGTATATACCTGTCCTATACATCTGTACACCCCATATACATCTATAGATTTGTATATACCAGGCCTATACATTTATAGATTTGTATATACCAGTTCTATACATCTGTATACCCCATATACATCTATAGCAGGGGTGGGCAACTGTGGCCCTCCAACTTTTGCGGAACTACAAGTCACACCATTCTTATGCCTCTGGGAGTCATGATTTAAACTGTCAGTCTTGCAGTGCTTCATGGGACATGTAATTTAACAGCAGATGGAGGGCCGCAGTTGCCCACCCCTGATCTATAGATTTGTATTTACCAGGCCTATACATCTATAGATTTGTATATACCAGTTCTATACACCCCATATCTACCTATAGATGAAAGTAAGTTGGTTATATTAGGCAGCAAGTAAACTTGTTGTCCCTGAAGTTGTGTTGAAAGCGGAGATAAATGGGAATCGCAGTTTGTTGTGTATGGGGCTGCGTAGCTGCAGACTGGTCAGGGTGCCCATGCTGAGCTGTATCCACAGCTAAAGGCACCTTTAATGGACATGGAAGCATCAGAAATGGAACACAGATCAGTGGGGGAGAAGGTGACCTGGTCTGGTGAATCACATTTTCTTTTATATCATGTGGATGGTCAGGTGTGTGCGCGTTTCTTGCCTGGAAATAAATGGCACCAAGAAGCACTGTGAGAAGAAGGCAAGTCAGCAGAAGCAGTGTGATGCTTTGGAAAATGTTCTGTTGGGAAACTTTGGGTCCTGCCATTCATGTGGATGTTACTTTGCTATGTACTACCTACCTAAACATTGTTGCTGACCTAGTATACCCCTTCATGAAAATGTTATTCCCTGATGGCAGTGGCCTATTTCAGAAGAATAATATCCCCCGCCACAGTGCAAAAATGGTTCAAGAAATGTTTCGAGGAACAAAATGGGTTTGATGTGTTGATTTGGCCTCCAAATTTTCCAGATACTATCCAACTGAGCATCTGTGGGATGTGCTGGAAAAACAAGTCCACCCCATGGAGGCCCTACCTCGCAACTTACAGGACTTAAGTTGAAGTCCAGTCAAAATCTAAGCTTAAACCTGTCTGTCTCCCCCCCCCCCCCATTCTAAGCCCTGTTTTAATTATTTAGTAGAGGGAAAGATGTTTTACCTATGCTATAGGAGCCCTAGTCCGGTCACATGATTGGCTCCAGCACCGGCTTTGGGGGAGAGGAGGCAATCTTTCCTCTTCCCTGAAACCAGCCAGTGGGGAGATCATGTGACTGGAATGGAGTGCCCTTAGCGATTAGTGTAAGCATCTTCCCTTTACAGGATAGTTAGAATAGGGTGAGAGCAGATTTAACCTTAGTGTTTGACTAGACTTCTGCTTTAAATGATCCGCTACTGAAGGCTTGGTGCCAGCTACCACAGCATACCTTCAGAGGTCTAGTGGACCTATTGAAATGTACGCATGATATATGTCGGTCCTATAGATCTGTACGTGGCTTAGTGGTTAGCACTTCTGTCTTGCAGTAATTGGGTCATGGGTTCGATTCCCAACCATGGCACCTCCTGCATGGAGTTTGCATGTTCTCCCTGTGTTCGCACAGGTTTCCTCCGGATACTCCGGTTTCCTCCCACACTCCAAAGACATGCTGGTAGGTTAATTGGCTCCTGTCGAAATTGTCCTAGTTTCATCTCTGGCCACGCGGGATCTCTTGCATGGTAGGGGTTGGGGAAAGACCTGGCAACCTACCCTGTAAAATAATTGCTAAGAGAATTGGAAAAAGCCACTTGCGAGTGATGGTCCATGCAATCGCCAAGGATCGGATACGTCTGAATGGATAGATGGATATATATGTACACTCATTATAGAGCAGTCCTGTGGATCTGTGCACTCCATACATGCTGGCCCTATGAAGGTCTGCTTTAAGGGCGAGACGGGGACATCTTACTCCACTGTCCTATCATAAAGCATGGACAGAATGTGGAAAACCTGCATGCATACAGTTTTCATTATTTTGTGTGTTTTTTTCTCCACCTTTCATTTTTTTCTCTTTTGTTCTCTTACCCTCTCTGGCTCCCACTTCTGTGCTCTTTCCTTCCTTTCTCTCTATTCCCTTTTTTTTTGTGCACTCTCCTTCTACACTTTTGTGCTTTTGGTCTTTCTATACTTTTTCACGGACTCGCTTTCTTTCCTACTCTTTTGTGCTCTGATTCTCTGTGTTCTCTTGTGCTCTCTCTCTGTGCTGTCTGCCTCTACTCTTCTTTCCTGCATGCTAGCTTGCTCTTCTTTTTGATGCACTCACTCTTCTGTGCACTCTGTTATTTTTTGTGCTCTCACTATTTTGTGGGCTCTCTATCTCTTCTCTTCTGTATATTTTACACTTATTTTTGTTTTCTCTACCCCTACTCCTCTTTTTTGCATACCCTTTCCCCCCTTTTCTATCTGCATTCTCATGCTCTCTCTCTACTATACTCATTTTGGTGCTCACATGGCGCTCCTCTTGGGCCCTTTGCTGGGCGCTCCTCTCGACCCTTACTCTCCTTCCTCTTACCTTGTCTCTTCCTCTCTCTTTCCTGTCATCTCAGTACCTTCTGAAATAGCCTGAAGAGCTAACTCTCAGATCTCCTGCTTTAGCTTCTTTGTCCGACCTGGTTACATATCATAGTCATTCTTACATGTTGTCATGTCGTTGTCCCCTGAGAAGTAGTCTTTCCTTTCCTTTCCCTTCCCTTCTCTAAATTTAAATCTGTGATAAATAATTAAAATGAGCTTACGCTATGGTTTTCTAAATAATGTATAATTTATGCTTAGTAATATCAATATATCAGTGAACTAGTCAACAAGTCATGTAGGACAGACTGATGGATTCCTAAGTTGTGAGTTATGGGATGCCTTGCTGTTAGGCAACTAGCTCTCAACATTTTGGTAGGTTGAACCTCCGGTGTGACATTATTGTTATATATATAATATATTGTTGTAAAGATGTGCAAAGAACAGTAATGCATATTAACCAATCGGACTTCATTTTACCGTGGTTTGAATATCAAAAAGATGTGTTACAAATTGCTTGCCAATTTCCCAGTCTTAATGTCATCACTGCACTTTGCATTGCTTATAGGAACAAAGGACTTAGTTGGATTTCAGCTATTTTATTTATTTATATATATATATATATATATATATATATATATATATATATATATATATATATATATATATATATATAAATATAAAATAGAGAAAGTCAGAGTATTAGTGCAAGTGCCTGATTGACTGACTGATTGGCTATTAGAAACCTCTCCGCTTTTCTTACTGTATATCTAAGACTAACACTTTTTTTGTATTGGATAGAGTGTAGAAAGAATTAGATCGTCCAACAGTTTTTATTGCATGTCCCCCAGTGAAGAGATCCACTCTGTATGTTCTGGTGACTTTTATTACTAAGACTGAAACTGTGGAGGGAAAGCCAAAAATTCGGGTTGTCACTCTAACAGGAATTGAGGGGAAATATTCCAAAGGGGACACTGTATAAGGTAGGAATTCTTGTGATCTCCTTTGTGTCTGTAAGAAAGGAAGTGAGAGTGAATCTTCGCAGTGGGACACAGACCGCAAAATAAAAAATGTCGGGGCTTTTATTCCTCCCTGTACATCCAGAACTAAGAGGAAAACTGTTTTGACGTTATATATACTTTTTAATTGTGTTTTTGTCCGATGTCTAACGTAGCTATTTTACTGGGCCTTATAGGTATTCTGTAAGATATTAGTTTGAAGCCAGTGAAGTGTTCATAGCAAGTTTTTGTAAGAGTCTTAAGACAATACCCGTCACTCTTCTGAGACAGAAGTTTAATTACTTCTACGTGGATTGTGCCAGCAAAACTCTACCACAAAGTGGTCAGAACAGAGTATTTATATCACACCGCATAGTATCAAACCGTTTCTAAAATAGTTTTAATGTTAAAGTCGATGAGGCATTTCATGCTGCCATATAAAAAGAATGGAGTTCTTTGAGGAAGAATTTTTATGGGCCAGCTCTAGGATTAGGGCTGGTTCACACTTTTCGTGTTTCAGAATGCACGCTTTTTATCTGGCGCCTCTTTTATACATTTTTGCGTGCTCTATTTTCTTTGAGGCGGTGCCCTCTCCCCTTCAGAATAAAGTACTAGTTTTATGTATTTTTCATGTAATTCCATTTCTCTCAGTTTTTTGTCAACATCTAAAAGATATGTTGCTTGCATGACTGGATGAAAATTCTTATGTGAATGGGGACGTTTAATTTATTGGGGGGAGGTCTCATGATGTAACCCTTTAAAGAGGATCTGAATTATGGAAGCTATTCTCATGAAAGGCAAGCTGAAGACAAAAAACCAGTCCAGCCTTTTTTCCCCTTTCTCATGCAAAGGAACCCCTTATTCATTTTTTTTTTTTCTAGCATGGGTTCCCCTAGACCTGAAAATTAATCAAGCCTTAGTGGGGAAAAAAAAATGCACCTTACTTTGGTGGTCAGTGGGAAGAAAGCCCCCCCATGCACACACTTTTACAGTGGTGATTATAATACCACCCTTATAGACCGCTAAAAAGAATTGGTGATATGATGCTGGCTCTGCCAAGTGGCTTTGTCCTCTGATCTTTGACATCACCATCAAATGTGGGGAGGTCAGTCAGCCAAAACTTTAAGTGGAGTGCCACCCAAAAGGGGAAGCTCTGCTTGTTTGCACGCTCCCCCCTCCACAACCACATTTGGCACTTCTTGAGGGTGTGGGGATACCTGGTTTTGACAGGTACCTGCTCCCAACTCCCTCCACCCACAACCCCCAAACCTCCCCCCCCCCTTCACAGGTCACAGAAGACTACGGGTGCAGCGCGACTCACACATGCGCATTAGAAAACTGGCTGTGACGTCACAATACTTCTCTTCTGGTTTTCCTTACTTGCAATGCCAGCATTGGGAACCCGGGAGGCTAGTGGAGAACTAGCCCAGGTGATGTCTGTGCTGGGCCCCCAGACAGGTTAATGTCCTTATATTTAAAAGTCAAAAGCTAGAGTATTTGTAGCTACTGACTTTTAATTTTTTGGGGGAAGCCTGAAACTCCTCTCTAACCGCCTCCCACCCGCTGTATTGGGAAATGGACAGCAGGAGCTCTCTTGTTCTGGGAGGACATCATACGATGTCCTTCCACTCTAGGCACACATGTGTGCCCCCATGATTGGTGGTGCTTTGTGTCCCTCGGACACAGTGGATCACCGATCATGGTAAAGAGCGTAGGCTCTGTACCATGTAATCAGCTGTGTCCAATCACAGCTGATCACATGTAAACAGGAAATACCGGTTATCGGCAGTCCTCACTCTGACAGGAGAGCCAATAAGTGGCAACCCTCAGAGGGCACATCTACACTGAAAATCAGGGCACTGATCATCGGTGCCCTGATCATCAGTGCTGCCTTTCAGTGCCCATCAGTGATGTCTGTCATTGCCCATCAGTACCTCCTCATCAGTGCAGTCTATTAATACCCATCATTGCTGCCCATCAGTCCCACATATCCGTGCCCATCAGTGATGCCTGTCAGTGCAGTCTCATCAATAAAGGAGAAAAAGTACTTATTTACAAAATTTTATAACAAAAACTAAGAAACTGCTTAGCAAATAGAAAACCCAGTGGTGATTAAATAACCTCAAAAGAAAGCTCTGTATGTCTCAAAAAGATGATACAAATTTTGTTTGGGTACAGTGTTGCATAATTGCGCAATTGTCATTCAAAGTGCGACAGCACTGAAAGCTGAAAATTGCCCTGGGCAGGAAGGGGATCAAAGTGTCCATTAGGCAAGTAATTAAGGAAACTCTGGCAACTTCTGGAGGAATCTTAGTTGAGAATGACTGCACTAGTCACTGGTATTGCCTTCACGCTCCCTGCAATTGATCTTGACCCCATGTTTTGCTTTGGATCTCTGTGTGGAGCCCTCATGGTAGGAGCAAAGCTTTGCTTTCTTAGGTCAGAGTTGTGTCTCCAATGACTAGTTGGAGAATACTTGAGAAGTAGTGGGAGAACTGGAGAAAGTTCAGATGAATGAAAATGCGGGGAAATGTTTGCAGTGTGTATTCCTCTCCAGCAAGCAGCACAGTAATGATATTGCCAATTTCATTTCAAACCTCATAAGACCAGACATGGGTGCTTTAGTTCTTACATTGCAGATATTAGGAGTGGCTAGGCACCGTCACATACCTGGAAGTGCACTGCTATTTTATGGAAGAATTTCCAGACATAAAGTGATCCTTTCTGCTTAGCCACTGTTGATTTTTTTACATGTTCCTCTTTTCTTTTGAGTTAAGGTCCATGATTTATTTCTGGACAGGAGAACAGTAGGTAAGTATAATATCTTGAATGTGTACCTGTGAGCTGTATTTCCAAAATATAAGTCTCTGATAAGAGTAATACAGGAACACATCAGTACCGCTGGCTCAACATTTTAATTCCATGCGCTCTCCATTTCCTGTTCCTGGGTTTTTTTTTTTTTTACTGGAATTAGTCTTGGCCATAGAAGTCTATGAGCCTGCAGCAACTTATTAATTCAGAAAATTGCAGGGACAAGAAGTACAAAGTGCCTGGACCAGAACATTGAGCAAAAATAGGCACTGCTGCTTTCTGACAGTTTAAGGCAAGCTGGGTTTGGGAAAGAACAGCACAGAGGTAAAAGTAATATTATATTAAACTTTACTTCTGCTGTTCTTTCTGTAGATAATTCCTGGAGTTCTTCATTAGGTTCGGTTCACATCAGGCCACACATTAAACGCTGTATAGCTTGCACTGTGGTATGCTTAGTATAGGGGTAATAAAATGCATTTTTACAATGCGTCATGCTGTTTACTTTTTTTTAATTCAAAATTATAAAAATACACTTCATTAAACATTAACTCTCTGTACTGCAGAGCAGTGGTCTCCAAAATGAGGCCTGGGGTCCGGATGCAGTCCTTTGCTTGCTTTTATCTGGCCCTTGGAGCAATATTTCATCCTCTGACAACAGCGACGAGGCATAATTCCCCCCAGTGACACCAGCACTGGTATAATTTCATCCCCCCACTCCCTCGGGACACCAATGATGGGGCATAATCACCCCCCACGTCACCCACGACAGGGCACAGTTTTCCCCACCCAGCTACACCAACGTCGACAGAAGGGCATTAAACTGGCCCTTTGTTTAGAAAGTTTGGGAACCTTTGCTGCAGAGCATTGTGCCGAAGTATGATGCATTTAGTAAAAATGCAAAATGTATGGCCTACTGTAAACATTGGTCCTAAATATCAGTTATGACACCTGTTTACCTGACTCTGTGGAAAGCACCCAAAATGTGTCCTTGAGCTATGGTTCTTATCAAGTGCCTATGTACCTTACCATTCAGTTAGGACTTTGTGGATCAGACCGGTGACCTTTGTTATTGAATTGATAGGCAACATTCTCAATATCCATTCAGCCTGCTAAATGGGTCCATTTTCCCTGTGTAGTTACATGTTCTAATATAAATCACGTTGCATGAACATTTTGGAGAGTATTGGATTAGAACAGCCATCTCAAACAGTGTTTCTCCAGAGGATGCAAAGCGTGGCTAGTTGACGTCCTATCTGATGGTGCCTTCACCAACTATCTTTTTAACTGTATATAAGAGGTAGCATTCTTTCCACTGATCACCAGTGTGAGGGGCATTCTTTCTATTGGCCACTGAAGAATTAATTTTTACCAAGGGTTTCCCAGAACCTTAAAATTATATGAAAGGGTTCCACTGGTGTAAAAAATTTGAGAGGCTGGATGGGAACATGGTCAGGCAGTAGTGGTTGGATTTCTTAGTGATAGATTTTAGTAGACTGTTGCAGCATTTTAGGCACTGGTCAACCCAGAAAAACAGGACTTTTATTAGTGAAGTAGGTTACAATTGTAATATATCCAGACAGCTCAGGCCTGTTCATGAGGTAAACTATCACCATTCCTTGTTTACAGGCCTGAACTGTCTAAAGTCTGCAACTGTATTCTGCTCAGTTAGGAAGTAAGGAGTGGTAGAGGAGTTAAAATTCTGTGGAGATGTACGTATCCTGCACTGTAAGGTCCACACTCATCCCCAAACAGCATCCAGCATGCAGGCGTCCTCTATTTCCAAAATCCACATTATAAAAAAAACCTGTGGGATCGTTGGTAATTCTGAGAAAAAAGCTCATGCACATGGGCTTTTGTTTGCCTCAGTCGCTTTGCTTCCCCATACATGTCACCTTGAATACAGAAGCAGCTCAAAGCAACCCAGTGGTAAATTGAACAACTCAGAAGTGATTCAAAACAAGTCAGAAGGACCTGAATGGATACTGTGTTTATTATCTTGTAAGGGTGACTGAAATGGGGGCCGATGACTGAATAGACAACTGACAGAACTGCCTGTCCTGGCTTCAGTCACGTTCCACTGAACCCCCTACTGCAGGCTTCCCTCCCAGTCAGCTGGATGGTGTGGCACATGCATGATGAGGGGCTTGTTTCCTTTTCTGTGGAAAGCAGAGGAATGATCCTTGATGGGTCATGCAGAGTTTACAGCACTTCTGAAGAGCTTTGCTTGTCATAATGGCTTTTTCCATAGCTTGAAAGTGCTTTCATCTATGTAATACAAATGCAGATAGATATAACTAAAGTACCATTTCATCCAATTTATGTCTTGGGTACAAAATCGGTGTAAATTTTGTCAAGCTAAATCTTGTTTATTATATTTTGGATGGCGGCAAAAGTGATTAAAACTCCTATGAAGATTTTGCTCTCAGTGTCTGGTTGGGGGGACTTCCCTTCACTTCCTGTTCTGGAGACACGGGAGTCAAAGTGAGAGGAAATCCTCTTTTTAGGTAGTTGTTTTTTGTCAGTAAGAAAGATGTACCCATTGAAAAATCTCCACTTACTTCTTACAGTCATAACTGTAGAAATGTTTGATTTCTTCTCACTTTCCTTCTCTGTGACAACAGTCACCAGGACAAATGGAGAGAGCAAGGGCTTGTTTACACCATGCATTGCATCTCATCACAGTGGCTGGTTTGCGGTACCTTGGGGCCGAGACCAGTTGACCCCCGGTTCACATATATGCGGTCTGCGTTTTGCGTGGGCACGAGAGCCCATTCATTTGAATGGACTCCCGTACCCGTGACACGCAGGGAAGAAGTCCCTGTACTTCTTTGGAGAACGCAGCCGGCTTTGGAACTTCGGTTCCCAGTACGGTTGCGTTTTCCAGTGCGGGCGGCGTGCTATTAGAACTAATGGCACCTGCTCGCGGGTCCGCATTCCTCTGTGCAGGTGGTGCGGCTGCACGGATTTTCGTGCGGATCCACAGCGGCACCACCCGCACAGATGTGAACCTAGGGTCATTGATGATGTACCTAGCTAGGCGCATCACACTGTTTACTTTTTATTTAAGTAACTTTTATTGAATTGTTACACAGATATCTCATTAACTTCAATTGCTGGCTGCACAGTGTGAGGCAGTAGATTGTCTGTCTTCCACTGCACTGAAAAAAAGTACTGCATGCAACGCTGTGGTGTGAATGGGGCACATAGGAGGCAGGACGTTTTGCCTTGTCCATGCGGTGGAATTGTGCTGAAATAGCCGGCTAACGCAGTCCCACCACATGTGAAGCTAGCCTGAATCATTGCAATAGTTATACAGACAGGACTTTTGCTGTCCCTTGTCTTAGCCAAAAAAAGAGGTTCAGCTTTAGATACTCTAAATTGTGGTGCTCAACCTACGACTTGTGGGCCACACGCAGCCCTTGAGCATGCAGCATTTATGACTAGGAATGACATTTTGTAAAAGATCCTTAACGTCAGTGATCTCTCGCAGTCTGATGTAACATGTCCCTGGCCTCTGACCATCTCTTGTAGTATATGAAAGAGAAGCAAAACCAGCGCTCCGGTCCATACACATCCTAAGAACACGGTACCAGTCACTCGCTGAGGTGCAGCCCTCTAAAGATCAGGGAATATTGATAATACTGGAAAAAAGCAAAAAAGGACACACTCTCCTCGTGCATTACCGTGAAACCAAAAGTCATAAATAAAAACAAGGAACCAATATGACAGTCCCAGCAAATGGTGGTTTTGCGACAGTGTGCTAACGCGTTTCGGGAGACCTGCTCCCTTCCTCAGATCTGAAACTAGACATGTTTGAAGCCTATATAGGAGAGCAAGACCACCATTTGCTGGGACTGTCACATTGGTTCCTTGCTTTTATTTATGACTCTTGGTTTGTAAGTATACACTTTTGTCATTTTCATTAAACTTTTTTTTTTATCACGGTAATGCACGAGGAGCGTTCGCCCTTTTTTGCAGTATCTCTTGTAGTATGTCTGCTGTCTCTGACAGTCTTCTGTAGCATTACAGGTGCTGAATAATATGTGTAACCCCTTGGTTATGTCTGGGGCCTTGCTTGAGGCCCCCTAAAGCTCCTGAGATAACCACAGCAACACTTGCATGGAGAGGGTGGGACAGCACTATGTGGTAGTTGGGATCTTCTGCTTTGTACTGTACAGTGACCTGGCTTAAAGTAGAATTCCAGCCTAAATCTAACTAGTCTTCAACATGTCCCCTCCGGTCTGGAATTATACTTTAAGAAAAGGAAGAGCAGAGCCCACATGCTACTCATCATTGTCCAACCGCTGACATGGGTGGTATGTAGACCAGATTGTATTGTCCAATTGCAGTGTAGTCTGCAGAGATGTCCAGTGTCTGTCTGAATCACACTACTGGGTAAAAAGCATTCTAAATCTATTGGTTGATAAAACAGTCCACATATTTTTATTTCAATAATGGATTTAGCAGTTTGGCGTTTACGTAGGCATATTAAATAAGACTTAATACTTGCATTTGTCAAGCTGCATATGTGCTTCAAAAAGCACAGGAAGGGGGACTTGGTTGTCAGAAGTCAACTAAAATTAGCTAATCCTTTAGCCACTTTAAAGGGGGCAGATGGCTGCCTGTGGGAATGCTTGGCTTCCTCAATGCCATAGCTTGATGGAAAGGCTTAGATTCTTACGTTACCCAGTGTTTAGTCTTTCTTATTCTGTATAGCCGCTGTAATAATAATAACACTTATGACTCCTATTAATTAGAATCATAATAACGTTTAATTTAGACTTTTATACTTCATTTATGCATTGCATTCTGCCTTGCTAAAGAGCTAGGCGTAAGTATTTTGGTGATTGAATGTGTTACCTGTCTTGTTCCTTATTCTTGCGTACTCTTATGTTCTGGAGGTAAACTCTTTTCCAAAGCTTTTGATTGTTGCCATGGAAGGCCCAAGTATTAAGCTCGTAATCGGCACAGAACACAATGCTCGCATGTTTAAAAAAAAAAAACAAAAAGAAAATTTTAATGTGGCTTAGTTTGCCTACTTTTCAGAAGTCTGAACTTCACCAGTTGCAGAATACTAGATTATATCCTGGTAGTCCTTTTACAGTGCCCTTGTCAGGTACATATTGGAAGCAGTGTTAGTAACAGTTACCCCCGGTTCACATCTATGCGAGTGGTGCCGCTGTGGATCCGCACGAAAATCCGTGCAGCCGCACCACTCACACAGAGAATTGCGGACCCACACACCCCCCGCACTGGGAAGCGCAACCGTACTGGAAACCAAGGTTCCCGTGCGGGCTGCTTTTCCAAAGTAGTGCAGGGACTTCTCTCCTGGTGTGTCACAGGCACGAGAGTCCATTCAAATGAATGGGCTCTTGTGCCCATGCAAAACTCGGCCCGCACGGCCGCATAGTTGTGAACCTAGGGTTAAAGAGATGTACTCATAGGCCCCATTCACACAGAGCGTTTGCCCAGCTCTCCTGAACGGCTTTCTTCCTGACAGCAGCGTTTTGGCAGAAAAAATGCTTGACGCATGCAGGAGCATCAAGAGCTTGGGCCGTAAAGTATAACTAAAGGCAAAACATTTCCTTTCCTTTTTGTTTGCAGTGGAGATGGATTATATACACCTATTAGGTTTTTATTGTTGTTTGAGTAACTGGTAGTGAGATTCACCCTCTCAAATTGTCCTGTCTGCCATTATTGAAAGCGAAAGAAAATCCCAAATTTTGGGCTGTCCCCAGAAAAGTAATAGAGGGAAAATCTTCCAATGGGGGCACTTGTTTTTATTGACCTAGGGGTCCCCAAGGAATTCCCATAATTTGCAGGGATTTCCTCTCACTTCTTCCTTTTTGGTTATGGGACAGGAATTGAAGATAAATCTCCCCAATGAGACACAGATGGCAGCTGCACACAGAAGGTTTATTTAACCTTCATGCATATAATGCATGAAGCTATAAAACCGTGAGCTTTTAGGACCACTTAGTATATCTAGACCCTTACAGTGAATTTCTCTTATTTGGTCTGTTAAATGTACAATTGAAAGTGTTTTGGTAAATCTGTTCAATAAGTGCAAAAATACCCGTTGATGTTACCAGAAATTCGATAATTTCCTGTGGTATTTCAATGTGTCCTCACAATTCTTGTCATTTTACTTCAGATCAATTCTCCCCTATGTTGTGGAGGTGTAGAGAAGGGGAGTAGTTCAACAAAATAACGATGGGCAGGGCTGACACCATATCTTGCAATTTCAGTCCTGATGTCCGCAGTCTATGTTGTTGGTCTTAAACAGGAAATTAGGAGCTGAGGGCACTACTGTCAAGTCATCAGGTAGTTTGCTGTACTTTTTTCTTTGAGGATAAAACATGGTAAACTGTGCATGTATTGCAAAGATACACTGCATGCTTTTTGAACATGTCTATATTCCCATCCAGAAGAGTGAGTACAAGGATGCATTATTACCTATTCCCAGAAAGAGCTGAAAGCAAAAACACAAACCTCAAATTAAAAATTCTTTTTAAAAAATTCATTGTTAATACCTACATATCAGCTTTTAAAATAAAGTTTTAGTGTACCCAGAAGTAAATCCAGCATCAGTCATGGAGTACAATGGCGTATGCATCAATCAAGTCATCCAGTGTGGTAATCTATGCCAGTCACAATGGCCTTTCACTCGCCAAACTGTATATGCTGCTCTTCTGGTAAAAGGCAGATTCCTGACTATAGTAAATTAAAGGTACTGCTGGGAATCCTGGGCAATGCCAGGTTGGTCAGTGACGTTGCCCTGCATTTCTGGAGGTATTACTGCAGCCTGGAATCTAACATTTAGTGGCAGAAGTGCAGAGTGCGCAGCCCAGCCAAATTCCATCATCATTGACTTCAGTTGTGTTCAGATTTTGGGTTTTTGGCCTATTCTGTTGAACTGTTGATAAATTGACAAAGACCTGTTCGAGCAATCCTATTTACAGGCCATGATCCGAAAATGACTTGTGTATTAGGCCTTTGAAAAACAAGTGACTTCATCTAGGTATGTTGGCAAAAGAAGAGTAGGAAAAGCAATCAGCAGTAAACATACTGTATCAGAGGTGTGGATGGAATATTTAAAGAGCTTTCGTGTCTTGCAGAAGTTTAAAAAAAAAAAAAGAGGAAAAACACACATAGAATGACGTTTTTATTTAGTAACATAGTGACAAACAGCTGTGTGTGTCATTTCTTTGAAGCATGTAGTCTTTAAAATGCCAGTAACCTGTAGGGCCCATTCACAGCTATGCATTGCAGTAACGTATGGTAAAACGTTTGTTACTGCAAAGCACATTCCGTGGTGTGGTACGGTGCTTATCATTTTGAAGAACTGAACACTCTGGCGTTGTAGATGAGAACGAACATTAAAAGTAAAAAGGGTGCCGCGCCCTTATATTATACCCATGAATAAATAAGTAAAATCAATTTTTAGAATATTACCGGTAATTCAGTAATTAAATAATTGCCCTTAATTTATCAAAATATAAAATGTGCAACTCATATATATATATATATATATATATATATATATATATATATATATATATATATATATATATATATATATATATATATATATATTTATATATATATTTATATTTTACATCAATTGTAGGGAAAAAAAAATCCACATTATATGAATTATATAATTATATGAATAATTATATGAAAAATTGATCGTTCATAAATGTCCAATATAGTTGAAGATCCAATCACAAGTTAGATCCCATCAGAGTGGGACTATTCACTGCAAATTAACTGTTCACATAATTCCAGATAAAAATGCTCAAACTAAAATTAGTTACTTGGTATGTTCTTCTATAAGTAGCAAACTGAATGGTTCTCCTCTTTGCTCCTACTATTCTGCTGTAAATGGATCCTGGGTAAGATCTTCCCTCCAACAGTTGTTATATGCTTTCTCCCTGTTACTCAGCGTATTGCCAGAGGAAAAAGAGAAAGGAATAGTGCCTTATCCTTGGTGAGCATAAGAATTTATTGGTGCCAATTTTGCATTTACAGATTTAAAAACATCAAACTGCTTTTAGTGTATAATGTGTCCAGCCTGAACGGCGTGTGGACACACACTTCCTGTACTCGCCATGCATAGGAGTCCGGGTACGTGGTGACGTCATTGCTCCTCCCCAACGCGTTGCGCCACAGGGTCACGTGGCTTCGTCCGGGGGATGTGATTCAACGCACATGCCACTGCAGGTCATAACAATACATATGTGCAGTGGTGGATCATGAAAACATCATGTCCATTTCTGTCCCCAAATACGTGTCTGTGGCTTCCCTGGTTTGGTGGTTGTGGCTGGCTGTGCCACTGAATGGACCTGCTGATAACCTGTTAAGGATTTCTTGTTTTGTAATCATATAGTGCTCCTATGGGTTCCCTGTGGTTTCTGGGCTCTCATTTTCCACTGGGTCACTCCATGCTGATACCACGTGGTTTTAGCTTCTTTCACACAGGCTATTTGTGATCATATGATTTTGGTGTAACATCCAAGAAGTAACCCCTGAGGAGGAGCAAGTCTCAAAACGTGTCCGGCTTTGGGCTCACGTGATTCTAGGTTAACGGCTTCAAAATTACCACCTGGGTTGGAGGCAAACACAACCCATGATGAGGGTTATGCACACCACCGTTCTAAATAGGTTTTTAGAGATGTAGAATGGATAAAATCAGACATGTTTTTAGCACTTTATGAATAAAGAATATTTTATGTATATTTGTGTAGTTCAGTTGGTACTTTAACCTCCCTGGAGGTATTCCCGAGTGTAGCTCGGGGTAAAGTTTCAGCACCACAAGCGGTAACCCCGAGCTACACTCGGGAATACCCTGCAGCGTTGCTCCGGGATCTATTCTTCACTTTCCTTGTCCTGCGCTCCCGCAATGTCCCTCCTGCAGTGTCGCTGGCATCTGTTATCTGGGTTCCGTTCCCTGCGACGTCAGGACGTACGGGGACGGAACTGACGGGAAATGTGAAAATTGTAGAAGTGACATTCACTAAAATCACATAGTAAAACGTTACTGTATCAAAGCATTTTACATACATTTTGTCCCTAGTACTTTGTCCTCTGCCCTGCCTGCATTTTTACTGTTCTTTCTGCCTGGAAACTGAGAAAAGTCCATGGCGTCCAAAAAGTGTCCCTTTTAGGTCAAAAGCAGTTTTAGACCAGCTAGAGAACAGCGATAGTAAATTAGAACCACTTGCAGAATTGAGTGATAATGATTTGTGGGGAAATTCCTCATCAGACACTGAAAACGATTTTGCGACTTTGCTCAGTGATGTGCGAACTTGGCACTATACTTCAAATTTCAGTGTTTTTGGCCCTAAGAAGTAGCTTGAATAATTACTTTTTGTCTTGAACCTTCTGAAAAAGATAGCAGCATTCTTCTGGCACGATGGTACATAGGCACTCCGGTTTTGTATGCTAACAGTTGTATATCTGTATTGTGAGCTTATCTACAGCCTCTGAACAATAGTTGCTTGAGAATTGCTTTTTTTTTTTTTTTTTTTAAGTTCAAAAAACACTGATAATGGTGTTTTTTTTTTTTATGGTAGCGTTTAGGAGTATTAGAATTTTATTAGTGTTTTTACAGTACATCTAGAAAAAAAAAAGAAAAACATAGAAAAAAGCTGTTCGTAGCATTTTAGGAGCGTTATGCATTTTTTTGGTTTTTTTTCTACTGGAAAAACGCTCCAAAAAACTCAACAAAAACAAATTTTTTTTCTGCTCCTAGAAGCTGAAGCTCAAAAAACGGTAATAGCCTAAAGTAGTGGGCATGGACACGTAGGATAACACTACTTAGCTTCTAGGAGCTTAAAAAACGCTAGTGTGCATGGAACCTTGGGCTAAAGCCTTGCTGGAGAGGAACTTGTAGAACCCGTGGATCTCCTAGCTCATTCATTCTGTGGATGTGAACTTTCTCCACCTCTCTTGCTACATTATTGAGCATTACCCCACCAGTCATCAGATCACCAATCGTCAGAGGCCAGCTTGATGCAGAAACCTCATATATTACAAGACATTGTAAGTCAGTAATATGGAAAATATTAACAGAGAGCCTATAGGCAATACTAGTTGTGATGTATTACACACTTAGCCTCATGCTGCACAGAGGTTTTCCAGCTTGCAGGACAACAGTCTGAGCACTAGCAGACTGAGCGTGGATGGCACTGGGGCAGGTTACCTCTGCAGTTAACTCTAAACACAAACAGATGCCACTCCCACATGTTTTAATTGAAACAGCCATCATTCACAGCATTTGCTGCTGCAATTCTGACTTTTAAGAAATGTCTGTGACACTTGCTGTCACGCCCACACAGGAATGTTACAGAGTTTTAAAATATGATTGCTCACTCAATGGCAAGGATTCTTTAATTTCTTATTTAGAGCACTCAGATTCCATTTATGATATAAAATATTGTTTTAAAGAAAAGGCAAATGGTGCAAAAAAAAAAAACAGATTTCCATACAAACAATTGGCAACAGTAAAATAAATGGGATCAAAAGTAAGATTGCTTTAAGCAAAGTTCATCTGGTCTCTAGTTGTATGCCGAGTAAATCCAATCTGAAATTTCCAAGTAACTGGCTCTCACTTTTTACGGTTCCTCCTTGATTTGATAGAGATGAGAACTGCAAATTGCAGAGATCTTTTCATGTCCCTAAAGCAGGCTGTTCAGAATTACCATAACCAATCATAGGGCCTGAGGGGTGTGCTGAAGGGGTGCTTAATAAGCTTCAGCAGACACTCCCTCAATCCCAATAATTGTCAGATTATACAATTTTAAACAGAATGAAGTTATGATTTGTTAGAGACCAAATATTATGTATATTGGATGTCTATCGGTTTAGCAGATGTAAAGTGGTGGTGGGGACGTGGGGTTTGGACCCACAGTAAGGATGTGTTTTTTAGGAGCCTTTCCAGACTCTCTAAGCACTCTTTCTGCTTTGTGTTAGTGTGTCCGAAGCTGGCCATGTACTGTAAGATCCCATTCACACGGCTGATTTGTTGTGATAGCCGAATTCCTGCAGCAGCAATCCACTCAGCCCATTTAAACCAATGACAGGCTGACGGAGGCTGATCCTGTTCGCATGCAGTCTCGCTACTGTTTGGGACAGATGTCTGAGCCTGGAGCCTCTGGGTTTTTTTTTTTTTTTTTTTTTTGGCACTTTGAAAAAAATGTTACTGAGCAAGAGCCTAGGCAGTTGTGATATAAGAACTGTATATTACTTTGTGTTTCACCTAATTTGTGAACCAGTTTGTTCCTTAATCACCAACCAGATGACACAGATTGTGCTTATTGGTGCAGATTACTGTAAGAGGACAGGACTCTACAGGACACAGTGACCTGTCCACTCGTGATTGTGGAAGACTACATGTGATGGGGTGAGACATCACTTAGGTATGAGAAACTGGTGTTGCTTCTAGTTCCTAGTAATTTGATTCTGCATTCTCGCCAGAATTTATTTTAGAAAACAAAATTGGCTGCAGTCATATTAGATGACCAAAAATAATCTTTGTCCCAAATGCTCAGACTCCCCCCTACCGTCCATGGCTTTAGTGATGTCTTGCTTTTAAAATACTATTTTGAAGAATGTTTAACAAAATAAGTTTGATTTTGTTATAGGTATGTTTCAGGAGTTCATACTAACGCCAGTATGTGGCTAAATTAGCTGTCCTGGCGCATGATGTTACACCCAGCGGAAATTTAATGCTCTGTAATGACCTCAACTGTTCAGTGCTCCTACTTTCTGAAAGCTGGAATTTACATAGGCAGTGCAGGAGGGGGACTCAGCATTACGTTGTGAACTTAATTTGTAACTGAACATTTCATTTGGCAAAATCCATGTCCTGAAGCTTTTAAAAGCTCTATATACACAATGTATAATGAGAACCAGATCCACATGTTAGAGACTTGGATGCCCTATGTCCTTACATGCATGATTCTTACATCTCCAGCACCAGTTATCCAAGTTCCCTCATCTATTTAATGGAAATGTTTACTCATAATCTTCTAGACATAGAACTAATTTTTTCCCAATATTTAAAGTATAACTAAAGGCAAAACTTTTTTTTTTTTTTTTTCTGATAGTGATTAGAACCCCTGTCGGTTTTTATTGCTGTCTGTGCCCCTGTTAAGGAGATTCACACTCTCTATTTGTCCTGTATACCGTTATCATTGAAAGTAATGTAATTGCATTCTGTCAGCTGGAAAACTTTTCAGTTATAGTCTGCAGCACTGATCGAGTGGGAAAAATCTCACAGGGCTGTTGTACAGAAGTTGATCGGTAGATTATCTTCTGTACAACCTCCATGCGCATACATGGATCAAAATTCGACCGGTCCCTGCTTAACCGGCTGGATTTCAATCCATGTATGGCCAGTTTAAGGTTCCCAAGGCCTACTCCATAGAAGCCATTGGTTTTGATGGCCAATAAGCCTGAAACAGCTGTAAGCAGTTTGGAATAATGGGTCTATAGTATTAGACCCCATGCACTATCCTAAATCGGGGAATATACCTTTAATTTTTGGATGTGTGATAGAATGACACATGAATACCTTTTTTCCTTTTTTTTGTTTTAAGAAGGCTCTACTGTGCTTCACAATATCTAAAGCTGAACTCTGGTGAAAGTAAATGTTCTCCCTTGCAGTGGGGCTACCCCTCACTGCAAGGGTTAAATGCTCATTTAGGTCTAGTGGCTGGGAAAAGCATTTGTTTTGTTTTGTTTTTTTTTGTTACTTTCCTGATCCTCTGCTCCCACAGGCTCCTCCATGATGCTACACTGGTTCCCTTAGCCCAGGGGTGTCAAACTGGTGGCCCTCCAGCTGTTGCAAACTACAAGTCCCATGAGGCATTGCCATGCTGAGTTACAAGCATGACTCCCAAAGGCAGAGGCATGATGGAACTTGTAGTTTCGCAACAGCTAGTGGGCCAACAGTTTGACACCCCCGCGTGCGACTTAGATAAACCTTAACATGTATCCCATTAAATCCACTGCATCAATACTGTATCTACTAGGTATTGAATTCATTTGGTCAGCATGAAAGCCACATGACCCTCATTTTCAGAAGGAAGGGCCATCACTAACCAGCCCCTCTTTTTCTCTCAGCATAGATTTCCTTACTGTATAATGTATGCTCTCAACGCAGATTTATTTTAAGATGGGTGCCAGGTTTTATTGGAGACATTGTCACAGTTGACATTTGCCGACATTTCAGATGAGCAGGCTAAAAGATTCTGTGGGAGCTTTTTGTTTTTTTGTTTTTTTTCACTGTATAGTAGCTAAGAATGGCAAGGACTCTCATTGTTTAAAGGAAATCCTATACTGGGAGGCTGCCATGCTGACCACCTACTGAGCATACTAGTGGCCACTGACCTCTGTACCCAAGAGTCACTAACCTGGAACCAGAATGTAACTAGCACAGTTAGAGGAATATCAGAACTCCTGATCTGTGTGTTTGTTCAGAGTCCGTTAGAAAATAATGATGCCCTTGGATTATTCAAGTACCTAGCATTTTCAAAAGTCGCATTCAGCAGGCATCCTTCATGTCTTTATTACAGGTTTCATTTACAGACTTGGTTAAATTCTCTGAGCTATAAGGATAAGCGTTAGCAATCACCACTGTTTTAGCAGTGATTGCCAATAAAGTCCAAAAATAGCAAAGTTTATGGTGAATAGCACATGTATTATAGCCTAGTAAATTGAGCCTGTGGGTCTTTATTTAAGGAGATAAATAGCAGAGTGCATAATGCTCTATCGACCAGTTAGAAATCTTTTCTTAGTTTGCCAATGCTAACTGCAAAAAGATGAGCCCTGATTAATTTCTATTGATTACTGCTTACCATTGCCATCTTCACTGTTTTTTAGTGAGAACTCTGGTCTTGTTGAACTCAGTCTAAACATTGCATCTGTTCTCCTTTACAGTGGGAGAATAAGACATATATAAATTTTGTCCCCTAAATCTTGGCAAAATACATGTGTGTTTTTTCCCATCTGATACTGCATACTGGAAGCATCACCAGTGTAATTTTAGGCTTTCTGCATGTGATCGATTCCCCATTACCTACTTGTTATGCCTCATTCCACGTTGCTTTACTTGGTTGAGGTGGCCATCTTGAATAAGGTGTTGCTTAGCTTCATTGTGTCAGAGCTGCCTCCTGGATGACTGGTGGAGGAAATATTAGGCAGCAGCAGGAGAGGTTTAGAAAGCATAGACTCCCAGAATGAATAAAGCTGAAGCAGGGAGGTGCTTGCACTGCAGGTCCTCATATCCAGCTTTCTCTCATGTAAGAACAGTGATGAGTACTGGTGACCTCTTCAAATCGCAATAGCAGTTGGGGGCAAAAATTCCTTAGATGATCTCACACTGCAGGTCTACAGCTATGATGCTCAATGCACAAAAAGTGCACTGCTTTTTCCAGGAGGAACTCTGGATGAAAGGTAGATTTTTCCGGGTACCGCTTCTCATTTTTAAATGTCTATAAAATATGAAACATTCACCATTTGCATTCTTGTCTTCCCTAATATAAACAGTGATTTTAAAGCCTTCCAATGGAGTTACATGCGGCCATTTTGGAGACCATGTATAGTATTCCCTTCAGACACGTTCTTGGAATAGAAAGAAGTAAGCCGGTGCTGCAGAAACTGTCAGCTGGAAACTGGAATCATAAGCTGAAGCACCGAGTACACTGAGGATCATTGAAATAAGGTCAAAGCGTTTATTCAGTGTTCACATCACGGTGGAAAGTGCAACATTCTGGGGCCACACAGGACCCCTTCATTAGGCATGTGATGTATTTGACATGTGATGCATGCTAGTTTCAGTCTCCAGCATGTATCGCATGGCTGATGAAGGGGTCCTATATGGCTCTATAATGTTGTACTTGACACCGTGATGTGATCACCAAATAAACAACTTTATTTCTGAATTTAATTCTATTCTTTATTTCAGGGATCCTTAGTGTGGTGGTGACATATATTTTGGCATTTTAGAGACAAAGAACCTTTGATGGAATGCTACTGATTTCTGTGCAGTGGAGATTAAGTTCTTCATTTGATTCTGTAGACACACACACTTTTCTTATTTTATTTTGATAGGCCCAGTTTTCCAGTTCTCTCATGTCTTTCTCCCTCATATGTGTGGTTTACCTTACTCATGCTTCTCCATTTCTCCTCTCACTCCCTCTCGTCTCAACATGCTGGCTCAGCGTGTTTGTGTGGCTGGCGCTGGTCTACAAAGCTTCATTATAAAATGCCCATGGGATATCCAGGCCTTTTCCACTTCTCTTTCAGCTATTGCTGTATTCTAGAATACAGCAGAGTCATAGTCCTGAAAGCCATGATTAACCTCTTCCTAACCACAGGGGCCTGAGAAGTCAACTAATAAATTGGATAAGAAATTTAGGAACAGTAATGGACACCAGTGCTTAGATAACTGTAGTAATGAAGTAACACACCGCAATTATTCTGATGCTATCATATTTCATGGACGGCTTAGGACAGAACAGGATCTGGTGGTTACTATGGGTTACACTGTACAGTGTTCAAGTAGGTGAGAGACTGGAAAATTCTGCCAATGTTAGGTGCAAAGGAGCTTCATTATCATGCATTAAAAACTAATACATGAAAAGGTGTTTTAGTCTAAGAGCTGTGCTTAACCCTATCAGTACAATTTATCAGTTGTAACAGATCATCTGCCTCTCTCGTTGGACCAGGTGGAACAGGAACCCCCAGTAAAAGCTTCAGTTAAAATGTAATAATTGATTTTATTATAAAATTATGAAATCTGTTTTTGAGTTTGTCCGATTTTTATGGCATATAGTGCCGTATATGTTTGCCCTATTTTTATGGCATATAGTTACATATATGTTGGAAGTCAAAAGAAGTGGCCAGTGTAGGTTGATCCAGGTTTCCTTTCACAGACCAAAGGCTCCTTTTCACGTGGGACTCAGGGGCGGACTGACAACTCATGGGGCCCCCGGGCAATAGGGGATCATGGGGCCTCTGTGTCCTTGCCCACACTCAAAGCACACCCAAAAAAGCCTATAAAAAAGGTACCAGGGGCATTTCATGGGGCCCCCTACTGACCCCGGGCAGTGCTCGAGTGGTCAGTCCGCCCCTGGTGGGACTCCAAGGTGTTCCAGTGTCAGTAATATTATTTGAGCATGCCATCAGTTGTTGGGGCCTGCTCTTATATGGGTGTACCATGCACCTCTTGGTGTGCAGTCTGGCTACCAAAAGACTCCTTTTCATGTGGGATTCCAAAGTGTGCCCATGTTGGTAATGTTATTTGAGCATGCCAGCAGTTGTTGGGACTTTTTCTCGTATGGGTGTATCATGCACCTCCTAGTGTACAATCTGGCTACCAAAGCTGTCTTCCTAATGAAAGATGGTTGTTCAAACTTGCACATTTTCTCTTGGGTGAAGTGCATGCTTTGTACCTAAGGAAAGGGGATTGGAAGCCATTAACAGCCAACCCAGGTTTCCAATCCAAATCCAACCACTTTCTTGATAGGCTTCTTTTAACCTGATCAGGCTGGATTAAAGTCTTCTCATGTTTGCATGCATCTTTGGAAGGTTGATCAATTTGTGTATGTGCACTGAAAAGTCTTTGTAGACTTTCTTCCCCCATATTGCAACCTGTGTATATTTATGCACACAAAGCTGCTGTGCAGGTGGTCTACATTGTTACCTTTTTATGATCAGACAAGGCTTCTGCTCAGTTGGACTACCTAAGTGACATATAGTCATGGCTTGATTGGACTATTACTGAGTAGAGCAATGGTCTCCAAACTGCGGCCTATGTGTCAAATGCTGTCCTTTTGAATGCCTTTATCTGGCCCTTAGGGCACTGTTCCTACCACTAATAAGAGGCTCAGTTACTCCCACTGATATAAGACACTGTTTCTTGCAGTTTCTTCCTCCAAGTAATACCAGTGATGGAGCACTGTTGCTCTTCCTACTGACCACCAAGCCTGAGATATTGTCTACTCCCACTGGCCGCAGCCCGGCCCACCTAAAGTCTCAAGAACAGTAATCTTGTCCTTTGTTTATATAGTTTAGAGATTCCTGAGCTAGAATGTGCAAGCAGCAGGCGGACTTTAATTGATTACTGCTCATCAGTGTATACTTATCTTTCCTTTGCTCCCCTGCCTCTCTTTTCAGCCCTGGTAGCTGAAGCATATGTCCTGTACTCTCCTGTCCCCACGTATGGAGTAACATGGCTAATCCGTTCTGCCCCACAGAAAGTCCATAGCTCTGTACAAGCTGTGTTGCCATGAACCATTAAGCAGAACTTGCCTTTGCTCCCTTCAGCTGAATGGAACAATAGGAGAGCAAATGGAAGGTAAATTTGTGAAACAAGGGAAGGCTAAACTTCATGGGCAAAGCACAGGTTTGTTTTAAGATGTCATAGCTGGCTTATCACATGTTTTAGATCCGTAAGAACTGTAAATAAACTGTTTTTTGATCATATGTTTTTTAAGCATGAGAAGTAAACTATAGCAGTCACAATGTAAACATGAAATTGATTATCTTTATTTGGACATGTGATTTATCTACATTGCGCCATGTTTTCCTACAGTTTAATGACAGACTTCATCCTTCAGGTATTAGCACAGACAAACATTTATGAATATTACATTTTAAATCCCTCTAGAACATTTTACCTTATATGCCACAATTAATAAGGTCTCAACTAATTTTAAGTGGAACTGCAGACAAAGCACTTGTTTATAGTGACTGGCCTGAAAACGTTATGTGCAATCCTTTGCCAAAAATATTCGGAGGGTGGCTGGTGATGCTCATAGTGTTGTTTTTTATTATGCTGGAAACTGACTGACAACCCCATCCCAATACAGCATTCTGCAGCTCAGACTGATACACTCCCCTTCCTCTTTCTTCAGTCTTTCATTAAAAGCCTTGTGCTCTTTTTACTGAATACAAAGCATTTTGTGAATGCGAGAGAGGAAAAGAGGGGCAAGTAAACCATATGATCTCCTCTCATCCATTTTTTGGACCATTCACAAAAAGAAGGTACAGGGCAGAACAGCTTGTCTGAAAAAAATATATATGCGTATTATCTGACCTCCTTCGGGCTGGGTGTTAGACGTGCACCCCCAGTGGCCCCTCTAGCTGCTGATGCTAAAGGGAGAGTGCACTGTTTGAATGAGCCAGAGAGGCCGCTGGGGGCACACTTCTAATGTCTGACCCATTCTGCCATGGAGGGGTACAGCTACTAAGAAATTCTTTTGAACAGGATGTGCATAGCCTATATGAATGAAGGAGGACTAAAGCACCTGTTTTTCCCAAAAATCCTCTGCTATTTAAACGCTTTAGTTATTTCAGGGTACTTATGTAGCACCGTCAATTTACGCAGCGCTTAACATATACAGTGAGGAACAGAAGTATTTGAACACCCTGCGATTTTGCAAGTTCTCCCACTTAGAAATCATGGAGGGGTCTGAAATTCACATTGTAGGTGCATTCCCACTCTGAGAGACAGAATTTAAAAAAAAATTCAGGAAATCACATTGTATGATTTTTAAAGAATTTATTTGTCTTGCACTGCTGAACATAATTATTTGAACACCTGAGAAAATCATTGTTAATATTTGGTACAGAAGCCTTTGTTTGCAATTACAGAGGTCAAACGTTTCCTGTAGTTCTTGACCAGGTTTGCACACACTGCAACAGAGATTTTGGCCCATTCCTCCACACAGATCTCCTCTAGATCTGTCAGGTTTTGGGGCTGTCGCTGAGCAACACGGAGTTTCAGCTCCCTCCAAAGATGTTCTATTGGATTTAGGTCTGGAGACTGGCTAGGCCACTCCAGAACCTTGATATGCTTCTTACGGAGCCACTCCTTGGTTATCCTGGCTGTGTGCTTCGGGTGGTCATGTTGGAAGACCCAGCCACGACCCATCTTCAATGCTCTGACTGAGGGAAGGAGGTTGTTGCTCAAAATCTCACAATAAATGGCCCCATTCATCCTCTCCTCAATACAGTGCAGTCGTCCTGTCCCCTTCGCAGAAAAGCACCCTCAAAGCATGATGTTACCACCCCCATGCTTCACAGTAGGGATGGTGTTCTGTGGATGCAACTCATCCTTCTTTTTCCTCCAAACACAACGAGTGAAGTTTAGACCAAAAAGTTCTACTTTGGTCTCATCTGACCACATGACTTTCTCCCATGCCTCCTCTGGATCATCCAGATGTTCATTGGCAAACTTCAGACGGGCCTGGACATGTGATGACTTGAGCAGTGCAATGCATGATTTGAAACCATGATGGCGTAGTGTTCTACCAACAGTGACCTTTGAAACTGTGGTCCCAGCTCTCTTCATGTCATTGACCAGCTCCTCCCTTGTAGTTCTGGGCTGATTCCTCAGTGATACCCCACGAGGTGAGATCTTGCATGGAGCCCCAGTCCGAGAGAGACTGACAGTTGTCTTTAGCCTCTTCCATTTTCTAACAATTGCTCCAACAGTTGATCTATTTTCACCAAGCTGCTTGGCAATTGTCCCGTAGCCCTTTCCAGCCTTGTGGAGGTCCACAATTTTGTCTCTGGTGTCTTTTGACAGTTCTTTGGTCTTGCCCATGGTAGTAGTTGGCGTCTGACTGACTGTGGGGTAGACAGGTGTCTTTAAAGAGCTCAGACAGGTGCTACTAAGTTAGATTAATGAGTGGAGTAGAGGTGGACTTTTTAAAGGCACAGTAACAGGTCTTTGAGAGCCAGAATTCTTGCTGTTTCTTAGGTGTTCAAATACTTATGTTCAGCAGTGCAAGACAAATAAATTCTTTAAAAATCATACAATGTGATTTCCTGAATTTTTTTTTTTAATTCTGTCTCTCAGAGTGGGAATGCACCTACAATGTGAATTTCAGACCCCTCCATGATTTCTAAGTGGGAGAACTTGCAAAATGGCAGGGTGTTCATATACTTCTGTTCCTCACTGTATATATTGTACATTCACATCAGTCCCTAACCCTCAAGAGGTGTACAATCTAAGGTCCCTAACTTACATTCATACATGCACATACTAGGGCCAATTCAGACAGGAGCCAATTAACCTACCAGCATGTCTTTGGAGTGTGGGAGGAAACTGGAGTACCCAGAGGAAACCCGCACAGGGAGAATATGCAAACTCTAGGAAAGTGGTGCCATGGCTGGGATTCGAACCAACGACCCTAGCGCTGCCAGGCGGAAGTGCTAACCATGTAGCCACTGTGCTGCCCCAAGCTTAAATGCAAGTAGTTTATGTAGCTGAATTTCACGTGGTATCTGCTGTGCTGTGCCGAAGAGCTCAGAGAGTGGGAGTAAAAAGCAGCACTAGGAGCCAGTCAGGTGTGCTGCAGTGAAAGAAGCACACTTATAGGAGGAGAGAGCAGAATGACAACAAATTTTCTTATCAGTGTACTGCTTCTCCTTTCACTGTCTAGCCATGGGATAGTGGTGGGGAGAAGATCTGTGTGTGACAGGGCAGCTGCAAAAGATCGGTCTTCTCCTCTACCAGGCAGGACTGTGCTGCATGAACCTCAGAACTGTATGGACTTTGGCAGATAAAACCGCTGTCATTTATAGGTATTTCATGTGTATTTTTAGCTTTTTGCTTGGAGTTCAGGTTTACACTTAGATTTTTGTTAACACAAAACCTTATGCTGGCTTATGAAGGGAGTTCGGTTTAAATAAGGGCTTGTCCTGTATGGTAAAGGAGCAGAAACAACCCATCAGTATGCTGGCATTGACATTCTGCAGAATTTGGACCCAACTGAAAGAAATTCTAATTGCCTGCTCTATTGCACTGCAGTTTGCACACTACACTTTGCCTTTTAAATTGTTGAAATTACATTAAGGCAAGTGCTTGACATTAATATGTTTTATTATAGTTTTTAATAGGAATAAGTAGAAAAATGAATTGCTTTATTCATACTGAAAGGGATAGTGTCACGGCTCTGTCTTTAAAAGCATAGGTTTTTAATACAAAGCAGTTTCTCCCATAAAGGCCTCTGGCGCATTATCGTGCCGCGTAGGTCAAGGCTGTAGTAAAATTGCTAATAAATGTCATTCAGTATAGTAGTTTCAAGCTGATCGGTTATGTCTGGGTTACTATTTCACTGTGTATGTATACTGTACAGATCTTCTACTTCTTGACTTTAAAGCAAGGTCACCCACACAAGGGCATAAAAGTCATCCCATTCAGCCTTACTGGTGCCAAAAGAACTACAGACGTTGTCCAAGGAATAAAGGATGATGGCACACGAGTGTGTGTTTCTTGCACCATTTTTTTAAAGTGAGCTTCCAAATGCAAAACCGGATGACAAAATAAACTCTCCAGCGCTCCAGGGATCAATTGCCAAAGGAAAGCCAAGGGAACCAGGACCAAAATCACCTATGGATAGCTTTCAGAGATGCTGCCCTCCTCAGATAGGAAATCGACAACTGAAAAAAGAGCAAACAGGAGGCGCACACCCCTAGTGCATTATCCAAGGTTTATTAAAGGTAAAGAGGGATGAAAACATACAAACATGGCATAAATATAAAGCTTGGTAGAACGGTAGAGATGGCCATAACAATGGCGGCTTGTCCGACTGTCAGTGTGGTCGGCTAGCTGATGCGTTTCGGGGACGAGTCCCTTTCCTCAGAGCTGGCCAACCACACTGACAGTCGGACATGCCGCCATTGTTATGGACATCTCTACCGTTTTACAAAGCTTTACATTTATGCCATGTTTGTGAGTATGTTTTCATCCCTTTTTACACTAGGGGTGCGTGCCTCCTGTTTGCTCTTTTTTCCAAATACAAACCTAAAGCTCTATTAACCCCTTGGCGCCGACGCCTCCCGGCCCTTTAAGGGTTTCAGAAGTCAGGAGGCAGGGCAGGGTTTAGGGTCATGTGACACGCCGTAATGGCGGTCACATGATCGGGAAAGGTCCCGATTGAAAGAGGAGCTCGGGACTTTTTCGTGAGTACCGGACATATGTGCTGGGTGCGCGCAGGGCGCTCGCTCTCAGCACATATATATATATTTTTTAATAGAACGCAAATGTGCAGCCGCTCTGTGTTTAGGCCCAGACGCCGGGAGGCCGCACATTTGCGTTTGGCCGGCGCCAAGAGGTTAATCAACCTTGACTATTCTTAATCCTTATGCTGCTAAGCATTAGTAAATGGACAGGAAAGTAAATCATATTGTTTTAAACTTTTTATTTTAAATTTCTTCTGTTACTTCCCGGTTTTCAGGCTGAGACAAATGTCATACATCCCAACAGTCTTCAGAAGGGGAGAAGACAAGTACACCCACCTGCCTGCATGCCTGAGCTAAGGGCAGATTGATTCCAGGAAGTAAATGCTACATGAATCCTCTGCTCTTTCTCAAGATGGCTGCAGATAGAATTAGGGGTGTCTTTCAAAATGATAGCTCAACAAAATTAAGCATGGAGACATAGACTGATGGGCGAGTTTGCTTTGAATATTAAAAATGAATTAAAGTGCTTTTAAAGGCTCAAGGTTTTTTACCTTCATGCATTCTATGCATAAAGGTAAAAAAAGTGTGTGTAGCAGCCCCCTCTAACACCTGAGCCCCCTATTGATCCAGCTATGTCCACTAGAGCCTCGGTGCTCCAGGGACTCTCACTCCTGATTGGCTCCCTCTGCTGTCAATCATAGCCAGTGAGCCAATCAGGTGGGGCGCAAGCTGCAGCTCTGCGTGTGAATGGACATGCATAGCGGTGACTCGGGCAAACTGCTTGTTGTGGGGGGCACCCGACGGGAGGGAGGAGCCAGGAGTGCCGGCGGGGGACCCAAGGAGAAGCAGATCTGGGCTGCTCTGTGCAAAACCATTGTACAGAGCCTGTAAGTATGACATGTTTGTTATTAAAGAAAAAATAGAAGACTTTAGTATCATTTTAAATGGTGATTTTGTTGTGTGTTGCTCACATGCATTCTAGCTCCACTATCAGAATTAAAATATATAAGCTGCCATTTATTATGTGTTTTGGAAGGTGCATGCTTTAGACTGTCATACATGTCCTCCTTTCCCTTTGGTGGGTGACTGACCTGGAATGAGCATGTACAGATCGGGTCAGGTCTATGAGACTCTAAACAACAGATAAGGTGACTGCCCTAAATATGCACCTGAAAATAATATAAAAAAAGATGCTTCCATATTTTTGTTCTGCTAGGTTCCCCTAAAGAGACATTCTGACTTTCAGGGTTCCTTAAAACCCCCAAAATTCTTCTTGCTGTTGCTCCCATCACTTCTTCTGTCTGCGGCACGAAGCTGGTGCTGATTTACATACACTATACAATCCAAAAGGATCTGCCTGATTGAAACAAACTGAATGGAATGTTTTGATCTGTCCTTGTATTTCAGCATTTTGGTTTATTTAAAGGATATTGTAAAGACAATCTGATTGTATAGTGTATGGTCTGCTTTAGTGTTGGCTGCTGTTGGACACAAAAGGAAGCAGGGGTTGAGATACGGTGTGATCGCCCACCTACACTTAGAAATGTCCTGCTTAGGGCTGTAGCCATGCTGTGAGCTCGATGCCGTACAACAAAAATTAAACATCCTATTGCATTTGGCAGGTGGTACTGTCACTGGGTGCCAGCCTCTCAAATGTATGCAGTGGGTTGGCTTTTTGCGGGTTAAAGAATGTGGTGAGAAGGCAATACGGCTACGTTCTGCCTGTCCAACATCCTCTGAAAAGTGATCTTCTGTGAAAGTATAGCTGCATATATAAACAAGCCCATAAGCACTGGATATTGTCTCTGGCTGCGACAGAGGCAGAACGGTGAGGGATTTCTGGCAAGGTGACCTTCTGGGGTTTGGGGAATGGAAAGGGGTGTTCTAAAGACAATGTTACTTTCCATTGTATAGGAAGGTGGCAGTCTTTCTGGTGCATGCTGAAGGGAGTGTGATATTCTACTACTAGGCCTTGATCACATGGGGCGTACATAACAGTATGATCGCAGAGGAATGCACAAAACACCTGTGCATCAGGCAGTCCTATAGCTGTCAACTGGGACACAGCAGCTGCATGGACACAGCTATTGCTCCCAATACCACATCCACATTGGGAGCAGCCGCTGTGTCCATGCAGCTTCTGCATCCCAATTGATATCAATGGGACTGCCTGCATAGAGATACATGGAACGCCCGTGCATCCTCATGCAGGTAAACATGGCCCTTCACAGCCGTATGGCCATGTACACCCTGGGTGAACAAGGCCTTAACTGCCATTTTCTGCTAAAGATGACTCAATTACAGCAGAACTGTATACAAGGTATCCGCTGTTCATAGGATAGGTTTGCTATCCTCTGAATTCTCTTTAAACATCCTCTGATAATCTCCTCAAACTGTTTCACCTTCCTCCGTGAATGTTAATTAAAGCTGCCGCTGGATAAATCAGGTTGTAACTGCTGTTTAATGACTGTACGTATATTATAAATATGGGTATTTGATATATGCTGTATATATAAAATAATATACGACATTAATAGCTCTCCCATACATACTGTGTGAAAAGATTCCCTTCCTGTCCTCCCTGTAGTGCTAGGGATGCTTCTTCACTTGTTTCCATGGTAATAAGATAATGGATGGATTTGGGCCTATGTATTGGAACACCGATAGATGTGAAAAGAATAATCTTTTCCAAATAAGGCCTAAGCATTGATTGTTATTACAGTCTCCCTGCTTTTTAAAAAATATTTTATTTTAATTGGTGTTTTACTTAAAGCATACATAAATGACATAAAGGTATATATTTACCTTTTTTCAGGCCGGTTGCGTGATCCCCCATCTCTGGCTCCCTTGTGTCAATGAGCGGCGGCTGCAGGGGAGAAGAGGGATCATCGACAATGGCAGGGCTATTGAAGCCTGTGGATGATGTCACCACTCCCGAAATTCCTAGCCATCGTTGAGCACCTTCTGACACAGAGGAGCTGGAGCTGTGGGATAACATAACCGGAGTAAGTGAACTGAAAAAAAAAAATCTAAGTGTACAGTGTCACGATCACGGCGTCCGACCCCAGACCTTCTCACCAAACTCGT